>NC_141539.1:80555000-80855000 GCF_021556685.1 Rattus norvegicus | reverse complement strand
TGCCCTCTGTTCACGTGATCTAAGTAGTGAGTTTGCATGGCTTTAGGGAATAAAACAGGAAAGGAGACATTTTAAAAATAGAACAAACGTAATGGCTTTTTCACCTATTGCTGCTTTAACCTCTTTAACATGCTGGGGTTGGGGGAGGGTATGTACGAAACATTTGTGGAAAGGAGGACTATTTTGTAACCAGAAGAAGGGAAAATATTTCTGGAACATTTTGACTTTTTTTTCAACCTCTTTAATGACTCAAAAATTTAAAAAAAAATCATAATAGGACTTCAAATGCTGCTGCCAAGTCAGGTCTCACAATCACTTTCCTGCCAAAAATCTAAACTTACTTCTATTCATATTAATTCTTCTATCCAACTGCTAACAGAAACTTTCTGGCTAATTCAGAACAATATGTCTTTTACTTCTACCTCCAGTCCTAGAATGATTAAGGGATCATTAGCATTGTATTATAATTATAAATTATTAAAGGTACATTTCATTGTGTTTTATATGTCTAACTTCACCAAAGAATCTGTCACCCTCAGGAGGTAAGAAAGGCCAGGGAGTTATGTTATGTTTTATTATAACAAATCAAGCTAGCAGGTAAGTTCTACTTTACTTTCTGGATAAAACACAGACTGGCCTTTTCTGGTTATTTCTGGATTCTTCAGTAACTAAGTAAAATGTGGTACTCTTCCCTTGAGTTTTTGAAACATTGTGCCGGGGAATAGTTTGAACCCTCTAGTCTGAAACATGGACAAGAATGAAGATACCAACTGAAGTGTGAGGACCATGGTGCTAGAAGGACAGAACAGGACAAGAAGCGGTGGGGACACTGCTTGTTCTTGAAGTCACTACAATTGTCCCGGAGAGCCTCTGAGAAGAATTCAGTCTAGGGCCATGATGCATTTCCAAGAAGCGACAAGGCTTTTCATTGACTGACAGGAGGCTCTACGTCTCCTTCCAGCTCTGTTCCTAGGGGAAGTCCCTGAGAGGGACTGTGTCAATCCTTCCGATAGCTCTTCCTATCTAGCTTGGATGTATCAAAAGAGTTTAGAGTCAGTGTTTGGGGAGGCGATGTGCTCTATTCGGTGTGGTATTTGTGTGCACTGGATTAAGGCATTGTTTTCCAATTATGGAAGTATATGCATTTCCTTCACCTTCCTTAATAGTGACCCACATCACTGAGGGCCAGCTGGAGATCTTACTAATTACCAGCAATGGAGCTGAGATGGTAGAAAGGTCAATGTTCTCAGAACTTGCATAATGAGACTGAAGCCATGGACGCTAAGGGAGCCAATACGAAGACTGGATCAAAAAAGGCCAGTCATTTTAGGGATGGGGCCCCTTCAAAAGAACTTCTGGGACCTGTTTAATTAAGGTCATTTTCTCAACAAAGTCTCAGAACAGGGTAGAAGTAAGGTTCTTGAGTGTCCTTTATAGAAAACATTCAAGCAATGCTTAAGTTACAATAACTATTTCTCTTAGAGTAGTGAGAGCATCCCATGTGAGAATTCCACTTGAGCAATCAGTTCGCTGGGCTCTATGACCCATGGGCTTCCCTCTTCATGATGACTGGGGCAAAGCAAGAGTCGTATCTAATTAGCATGGCTCATGCTGTGGTGCCTGACGATGGGCATTTGCCTGTTTAGATTGCTTTTTCATAGACGTTGGTGTTTATTTAAGCTATAACCATGTTTGGAGTTGCTAAACAGGGCTATGTGCATATCTATGGTTCATAGCTCTATGTGTCTCATGCTGTTAATTGCAGAGAAGTCAGGGAATGACGAGGAGGCCATCTTTAGAGAGTCCCAGTCTCAGAGTGGAAGGAAGGACCAGGACTGAGGATGAATGAAGTGTGGGGCAGGAAGCAAGAACCTGAAGAGAAAGTAAGAGGATGACAGAGGTGAGGAGATTGCAGGATGAGACAGAAGCAGCTGGCTGTGGGGACTGATATTTGCAGTCTCAGTCCTTGGAAGGCTGAGGTAGGAGGACTTTCATGTCCTGGCCTACAAGAGACCATGCCACAAAAAAAAAAAAAAAAAAAAAAAAAAAAAAAAAAAAAAAAGCAATTTATACTTAGAAGGCACTTGAGATGCACAATGAACTAAGTATAAATCTTATTATAATTTTAAAAGTATGAGTATAATTACTATTCTCACCATGTCTACCTATCCTCCTTTTCCTTCACCCCTCATCACTAGCCTCAAACATAGTAATGTGGTTTTCAGTTTTACCAAAGCAGAATTTTCTCAATACTGTTCATTCTCCCTATTATCCTAGGAATTCTGAATAAATTTCTCAATCCCCCCAAACCATCGCAACACGTGGCTAAGTGCTCAAAATAATGAAATGATAAGGTTACAATTAGATAGGAATAGCATTCCGATGACTACAAAAAGAGGGACACGGGGTTGGGGATTTAGCTCAGTGGTAGAGCACTTGCCTAGCAAGCGCAAGGCCTTGGGTTTGGTCCTCAGCTCTGAAAGAAAAAAAGAGGGGCACAATTCGCTGTGAAGCTAGATTATGGTTAGAGAGAGAGAGACATGTCTTATTAAATGATAAGATTACACTTTTCCCTTCTAAATCATGAAAGCAGAAAGTGTGCATCCACAGGCCTGTCCAACACAGTCATTGCAGATTTCACATCCACCTCGTTTGAACAGTAAAGCAGGAACTATGGTCTGCCATTATTGACCGGGAGAGAAGTCTAAGATGCAGAGAATTAAGTGGTTCTGGACAGTATCTGATCAGCTACTAGCAAGAGCATCCCAGGACATGGTCTTTCTTCTGCTGTGCTGTTATCTTCCATTTTAATAATCCAGAGGAAGACAGGTATACAGGCCACTTCTTAGTCACTGGTTTTATTATTTTTCAAGTCTATATGGTGTGTTAGCATGCACAGATGTACATTTGCGTGTGCGTGTACGTGTACGTGTACGTGTGTGTGTGTGTGTGTGTGTGTGTGTGTGTGTGCATGATAGCAACCCTGGATCATCTCTTTCAACCCCGTTGTGATGTTTGCTACTGTGTACACTACGCTAGCTGACCTGCCAGCTTGCAGTGACTGTCCTGTCTTTGCAGCACAGTGGTCAGAAGTGCACCAGATGTGCACCCACCACTATGCCAGGTTTTGCATGGAATTTGGAGAATCAAACTTGTGTCCTTACACTTTGGCAAATTTCTCCCCAGCCCTGATATATTATTACTAAGCACAGGACCATGTATCATGTTTTGTATGATTACTGAGAATCAACAAGAATCATAGTCTAGCCTATGAATCTAGATGCAAGAAATTCAAACAGATTCTGAAGGTAAATTGGGTGGAAATACTGGATAAAACAGTTCCTTCTGTCATCTCTTTTGCTATAGTGACTTGTGATTGGATAATGCCCACCCTTCCTTCCTCCTTAGCTTTATGAGGAGCCAAGAGTCCTAGGTCCTAAGAAACCTGGTTGACAGGCAGTGCATATTGTGCTTTAGAAGCCGTGTTTCTCAAGCTGTAAAAGCAGGCATAGCTTCGTCCCCCTGTCTGCATCAGTTTAGGACAATAGGGATTGGAGTGTTTAGAAAGTTCTCCGAGATGCTAGCGAGGGGACTGTCTTGTTTCGAGTGAGTCTGTTAGATGCAGATGGCTGAGGGTCCAGAAGCCAAAGCAGTTAACTCCACCAGCCTTCATTTATCTTGAAGCCTACGCGGATGGCAGTTTTTAGCGAGGGGCCACACACTTCCTCTGCCCGCCACCTGAAAATATCCTGTGAGTGAGTCAAGGAAAAAATGAAGGGGTCTCTTCTGACTACTCTGAAGCCTAAACTTATAGATACTGATTAAAACGATCCCATGAAAGCAGAAGTCCTTTAATCTGCAGAATGTAGGTATGCGTTACTCTATTGTTAATAGAATAGGTGGGTGAATTAATGACTGAATGCGGGAAGCTGAAGGTGGTTGATTAAATTAACAGAAGGTGGACTGGTTTTAAGACTAAAACCCTGAGCAGCACTGGCCTGGTGCTGTTTGGCGACACAGAAAGGTACAGTGTGCATTACCAACCTCATTAAGTTCCAAATAAAACTCTATACTTTACACCATTTCTACAAGAGGTTTTATTAGATTTCCTTAACTGGTGTCATATTTTTTGGCCAGGGCATTTTTAACCAGCTTCACATAAATAAAGTTCTATTTTGTCACCATGTCATAGTAAAATAAACTGCTTGTAGTACGCATCCCTGCCAAGGCCAGAGCAGACGGGGAAAGGATATAAATGTGTCAGTATTTGGGGAGAGAAAACACATAAATGCACATGGTGACTCTCTTAACTCCGAGGCTCAGCGTGATGCTAATTCATTTGGGTGACATTTAGAAAGCTGCCCCCACCATAAATAATGTACAGATAGTGGGGGGTATCTCTGACAGACACCAGGTTGGAAAAAAATGGTCTGAAAGAATGCACATCAGATTTTACAGGTGCTTGGGACATTAATGTACAGTGATGAATGACCTTTGTGCCGAAGGTTGACATAATGCTGAATGGAATGTTTTGTTTATATCTGGTACCACATTTATTGACCAGCACCAAAGGCTAGGACCAAGCTGGGATTTGAACATTCTCTACTTTCTTTTCTTTTCTTTTTTCCTCCTTCCGTGTAAACTGTTTTCTGTCTCCCACTCCCCCACATGCAGCAGTTCCTAAGCTGTTTCACAGATACTATCCCATAAGACAGATCGCTGTCTTAAAGGGGAAAAAGTTAGAGCTAAGTATTCATTACCAGAGGTGCTGTTTTTGATGGAGAAGTATGAAAAATTAAGCAGAGAAGGGCTTTTAAAGCCACATTTATCGTACATCTTTAATCTTAGCTTGTCATCTCCGATGTGTCTACAGTTAAGCTGCTCATGACTAATAGTGAGAGGGCCCGTAGATAAAAATCACAAAATCAGAAATACAAGAGAACGAACGCTAAGTCAGCCATGCCATCTGAAACATAGCAAAGCCTTGATCCCATAGCCTCCTCTCCAGTGTGCACAGAAACAAAGTTACACAGCAAAAATGAAGGGGACTTTTAGTACAGACACTCCAGAGACAGTTTCTCTTTTGTCACTAAGTGTGGAAAATGACCACACTTTGGAATTTTTTTTCTAAGTCCTTAGCAGCATATTTCTCTCATAATGGAAGCTACTGTGTCTAAATTCTCACCATTTCTTGAATAAGGCTGGGCAGTCACCATTGACCTTACTGTGGCCGTGGAGAGAGTTCTGCTGTGTTGTATTTAGTTGCTTTTACTCATCTGCTCATTTGTTTATATTGTCATCTATTCATTCACTTGACAAATATTAACCAAATATTTACACTTTGTCAAATTTTCAAAAGGATACAGAGACACAACAAAGTACTTCCAGATGGTTTAAAAATAATAGAATCAATAAAGCAGGTGTAAAAGACTCTGAGCACAAAGCCAAAGAATTTCCAAGGCCTTAAAAGGTGACAGCGAATGGAGCAGGCAGGTACAGAGACCCTATCATTGACTTTAATGGGGAATCTCTGGTTCTAGGTCTGAGACGTGGTCATTTCTGTGCTGATCCTTAAAGGGACCTCGATTCCAGAGATCAGTACAGAATAAAGTTGTGTGGGTGCAAAGAAGACAAAGAAGGGCAGGAAGGAAGAGAAGGAGGTGATTCTGGGGACAATGAATGTAGTCGCCAAGCTAAGTGACTGACAGGTCGCTATTTTATAAGATCACTCCACATGTGCTCTCTAGTGACTGTTAGACTCTATGGAATTATCACATACGATAGTCTCCAGGCTGAATAGTGGCTTTCTTGAATTGTTTCAGCATATTATGTCTTATGTGATAAACATATACAGTTTTGTCAATAAAATAATATAATACAAATATAAAACTTCTTAAAGAAGATAAAGCAATAGAAACTAAGTTAGGATCAGACAAGAGACCTAAGAGACCAAAGGCCTAGCCTTTAGTAAGTAATGAAAAATGGGAAGTCTTTTGCAAAATCACCTTTGGTCCCAATTGTACTAAAAAAAGTGCTGTGTATGATTGATTGGAAGAAGAGATAGCGGATGGTGAAGTCCCGAGGAGAAGGATAAGATTCCCCTTGAAGAGACTGGAGATGCACACAGCACATCAGAAAGGTATTTCCTGGAGGCGCTGCAGCACAGTAGACCTCCAGGGTTTAGCTGCAGAGTGGGAGAGCGGATAGATACAGGCATGGAGTAGGAGGCGTGGTATGCCGGGTTCTGGACAGCAGAATGGTTACCTGTTTCTGCCGAGTCATGTTGCGTTCCCCTTCAAATCTTTGATCTACAACACAGTGTAGAGGAGCCTTGAATCACCACGGTACTGACAAAAGCTAGCTGTTTGCTGTTATAATGCCTAGTAGGGAACCGGAAAAGCCAGTAGCACTTTTCTTCGCCATACACACTTCTACTAAAGCATGCATTAAACACGTATCCAAATTTATTTCTTAACCATAAAACATTTAAATGCATGAAAGGTGAGTGATATTTTTAATGTCTTTACCTGAAGCATAATTACATCATTTCCTCTTCTCTTTCCTCTGCCCAGATCCCCCCAGTTACCCTCAAACCCCGTTTACATGCTCGCACTCTTAACTTTCTCTTTGAATGTGTTTGTTATATAAATGTGTGTGTGCGCACACATCTGTCTGTCTGTGTATCATCTATCTATCTATCTATCTATCTATCTATCTATCTATCTATCTATCATCTATCTATCTCTATCCATCTCTAGCTATCTGTACAGAGCGAGCGAGAACCTGCTGAATCTCTAAGTATATGACTTCAAGGCTGAATAATGTCTCCCAGCACACTTTTCTTTTAGTTTGATAATTTCAATTACTTTATTTTCCCAACCAATACTAAACATAACACAGGGCGAATATTCCTCATCTGAAATATTTTAAACCTCAACTGTTGCGTTATTTCAGATTATTCTTAAACCTCGGAATATTTGCAAATATTTGATAAGCTGTGTTGCAGTGACGCTGGAGTCTAAACGCAAATTTCATTTGTTCCGTGTACATCTCAAGCACACGTTCTGTAAATCATTTTATATGCTATTTTTAGTGCATTTTGAGTTCTATTCACTCCATTAGGTAGGTTAATGTGTAGAATTGGTGTTTAAAACCTACATATTTTGGAGCATTTCATATTTTGAATTTTTCATTAGAAGTGGTCAACCTATTTCTGAAATATATGCTATTACACTGAGAAAAAATATGCAGAGGACTTTGAACCAATATTAGTTTCTGTCAAAAAACAGTGCTAAACTTTTAAGCTACTTGCTCGTGTTTTAAAGTAAATTGTTTAAAATATTTTATCTCAGTTATTTTTCTCACATATTCAATGTAAAACTTCACTCCACGGTAACTCCCATTTTTCAGTGTGGAGCTAACGCCTGTAAACATTCATATCCTGCTTTGTCCTCTGTTCATCTGTCCTCTGTATTCTACTTTGCTGGCTTTGGACACTTTAAGATCATGACTGGAGTGTAACAGCTTTCCATGTCAGTGTCACTGCCAGAAATAATAGTAAAGAGATTGAATTCAACACTTACTATTTAGCCCCACATTTCCAAAGGAGCCCCACCACATCCTGCCGTATTTATATAAACTCAGAGTCCATGATTAAGAAGCATTGTGAGGCCCAAGCACACTGTTGGTTGGTGATCACTCATGGGCCATCTTGTCATCTCCAACTAAACACGGTCTGACATTCAGCCTTTGATAAACAAGGCAGCATTAGACACAGACCATGGTACGGGCACCTGATACTTTGAACGTTTGGATAAAGGCAGGCAGAAGTAGAACAGGCAAATGATAAACATCAAATTCCACACCACCTCTGAAGGAGCGAAAGAATCCTGGGTACCCACGGCTGGTGACAGATAGGCACCCACATCTCAATGTTTTGGAAATACTTGGGCAGTGACGGCGTTTTGAATGTCGCTTTCTTCACACTGAAACATGAACTGTGGTGACGGTGTGGACACTGTGGCCACAGGAGGTGTGGTCCCTTCTCTTAACACTACATTTGCTTTGGACTGGCTGAAAATAAAGCTCTGGTATTTACTAGTGTGGCACATCTTGTTGTTTTTGTTGTTCTTACTCTTAAGTTTTGACTGTTACCCATAGTTGTCTCCTGGACTCTATAATATGTTGTACATATTAGATCTGGCCTTCCGTTTGGCAATTTGCTTCTGATTGTGATTCTTTTACGTTCTCTGAATGAATCCTCTGCCATTTATTTGTGAAACCTTCATTTAATAACAGAATGATAAAAATTAGAATTTCATCTTTTGGAAATTTATTCACAGAAACTATAAAATATGCAAATATAAGAACCTTTAGCAAGAACAAGCGATAGATATCTCTTCCTTTACCCACATTCATTGTTTCCTGCCTCACTACTAAGACCTGAAAGGAATAGAATCATTTGTGTGTGTGTGTGTGTGTGTGTGTGTGTGTGTGTGTGTGTGTGTGTTGCTTTTTGTATAAGGGGTACATGGTACACGTGTTTGTGTGTACACAGGTAGAGGCCAGAGGACAACTTTAGATGCCATCTTCGGTAATGCCCTCCACCCCTTGTGAGGAGTCAAGGTCTCTTACTTGACTGTAGCTCACCAGTTAGCTGGATTGATGTCATGCCTGGGTGCTGGGAATCAAACTTAGGTATTAGTGCTTGTGAGGCAAACACATGACGGATTTAGCCATCTTCCCAAGTGTCTGTCATGATCCTTTTAAGACTGGTCCAAGTTACCCTGCTAATAATTTAGTGAAGCTTGAGCAACAATGAAGTCTATGCTGTATGTTTTCTGTAGGGTTCTAGACCACAGCCTTGGCTATTGGAATCTTTGGATAACCCAAAAATCTGTATTAGAATCTCTGTATTGGTTCTGATGTGCATGTGTGGGCAAGTGCATATGTGTATGTGTGCGTGTATGCACATGCATAGTGGAATGATCAGTTCTGAATAATTAATAAATGGCTTACCCATAGTTATAAATTTTCCATCAAGTGCATCCACTCTCTATTTATTTATTTATTTATTTATTTTATTTATTTATTCATTCATTTATTTTTATGAGTACACTGTTGCTATCTTCAGACACACAAGAGGGCATTAGATCCTATTACAGATGGTTGTGAGTCACCACGTGGTTGCTAGGAATTGAACTCAGGACCTCTGGAAGAGCAATTAATGCTGTTAACCAACCGACGTCTTTAATTATTTCACCACATTGCCTAAGAGATCTCTCGAAATTTATTCTTCCTAATGATGCATTTCTTTGCCTTGTTGCCTCTTCTCCATTCCGTCCGGCATAATATACATACATGACAATATTTGTACAAGCACACACATGTTATCTGTGTAAATTCCTGCCTTGCCTTCTTAATTCCCGGTTTTTTCTTTCTTTCTAGCAGAAAACAGTCTAAGGAGGTTAGCATTGTTGGGGTTTTATTCTTCTCTCTTATTAATATGAAAAATTGACTACTTAGTGGGAAGTTTTGTGATCACTAAAATTTAAATAGAACTAGCCTATTTGTATAATGTATAATAATTCACCTAAAATGCAAAATTTCAAAATATAAGAAAGAATGGATGCTTTGAAGATAGCTTTACAGCTTCAGTTACAAGGAGAAACATTTTACCCATTTATGGTATTTGGGTCCATTT
Organism: Rattus norvegicus; assembly: GCF_021556685.1. Taxonomy (NCBI): domain Eukaryota; kingdom Metazoa; phylum Chordata; class Mammalia; order Rodentia; family Muridae; genus Rattus; species Rattus norvegicus. The sequence goes on along the minus strand of NC_141539.1, from coordinate 80,845,297 downwards.
TATAGGTCAGATAATCACTTCTTTCATTTTGAGGATGTAGAAACAGGCTTACAGCATGCGTGTGGCTTCTTAAAGATTGCTACCTAGGTCTACATTAGATTATCCTAGAAATTAAATTGTTTAACTGTTTATATATTAAAATTGTTCTTAATGTTTTAAAATATAATTCTTAGCCAAAATAAATCTCTCCCCTGCACAAATATTTAGATAAAATAATCTTGCTGAGTGAACAGGTCTGCGGAAAGAGAAAGCATGTGTTTCTTTTATCGGCTGCAGCCACATGGCTAGTGTAATAGATCTGCGTTGGATCATAAAGGAAGTCTATGCTAACGCAAGCCAGAGAAAAGCTCAGCACAGAGCGAGAAGGTGTTCATGAAGCCCCACTCCTAGCTGAGGACCTATAGGCAGTTGATAGCTGCTAGGAGATGGAGCGTTAGTTTTCTTTAAAGATATGGCTGCTGGTGGGGCGACCCCACACTCTAGAGTGTCTGAATGATACAAATTGGACTCTTTTTTTTTTTTTTTAAAGAGGACATAAAGTTGGGTGGATAGGGAAGCAGTATGCAGATCTAGGGTGGATTGGGTAAAGGGTGAATTTGATCAAAATATACAGTGTGAAATTCTCACAGATAAAGGAAAAAAAGGATTTGACTTTGAGACAGGACGTGTGTACCATTCTGCAAAAGCATCGTTGAAAAGGCTGTGGAAATCATACAGATGGCCATCAAGGGCTACATTTTGTAACTTAACATAGTTTTTTGATATTCACATTCAACTTTAAGTGCTTACTTTGTTTAAATCTGTTTGATAAATAGAATTTTTACATTTATAACAAGCTCTTGGTATGTGTAATTAATACATTCCGGGGTGTTGGCCCTTTTGGGGGGATTTAGCAATGGCAGGGTCAAGTCCAACTCTTGGTCTTCTGCTGTGAGTTTGTAGTGCATGGGATGTGGTCTGGTCACCAAGGCCACCTGTCTGAGACAGACAGAGAAGAATTCCTCAATAGGATGTGATCAATGTGGGCTTCAGTAGGCTTTCCCCCTTGGTGTTTGCATAATTCGGGTAAGGATTTACAAAATGGTTGTAGCCTCCTCTGTAGCAAATTTGCAGGATAGAAGTTAGGCTACATAGCAAGGAGCTGCCAAGCCTAAATCAACGGATGCAGTCCTAGAAGGTGGCTAAGCACGCCCATGACCTGGAAGGCAAACTGCTGGTAACCTGGGACTGTGTCCTCTGGCCACTGGTGTCATCCGAACCATGGGAGCAGTTGGAATTCATTTGTTGGGGCTGCTGGAGAGACGTCCGAAGACTGAGTGGCTCCAATGACAGGCACATGTCCTTCTAGGGTTGGAGGCTGGAATTCCAAAGGTCCAAGTTCTGGCAGAGCTAGACTTCAGCGCGCTCTCCTGTTTTGACCTAAGCTCTCTAACTTCTTAATGTGTCATCCAATTACCTTTGAAGAGTGAGAGATCTGTGGCATTTCTTTCTCATTCTATAAATACATCAGTTTTTATCAGGGTAAGGTCCAATGGTTGACCTTGTGTAACCTCAATTACTTCTTTAAAGTCCCTGTCTGCAAATAGAGTCACACTGAGGAGGCGAGGATTCAATAGGACGGAATTGGCAAAGGAGGCACTGTAATCCAGCTACCTTGCTGGATAATTAACTAAATAAAATATTTGGTCCCTTTTGACGGTGAATTTTCCTGGTCTAAGGTTTCTGAAAATACGTTCTAAGGATATCAATCTCTTAGATAGTCCTTATAACAAGATTTGTATGGTTTAAATAGATTTGGAGAATTTCGCTCACTTGGAGAATCACATTATATTTTAGCATGTCAAAATTTCTGAGATGTATTTCAGAAAAGAAAGCTGTTTAACTATATTTAATCCAATTTCTTTCTATATATTGAATGCAAAGTAGGTCCAGACGACCTCTCCCTGTTAAAAATAAAAATCCAAACCTGTATAATTTTTACTTTAGACAATGTGTCCAAACCCATATTGAAAGCCAAATCAGAGATGGTAAGGACTAACTGGCTTTTGTTTTTTCCCACTTGGTGTCTGGACTTTACTCTAGATTATCAGGAAATAGATATTTCTGTATAAACAAAAAAAAACTTTATCATTGTGATATCAACAAAAATTAAAATCCTGTCTATTAAAAGATAAGATTTATCCATGTAGAAATCATATAGAAGGGAGAAGGTCTTTTGATGTATATAAGCTTAGAAACTGATAAGAAAGTAGAGATGAGAAACAACGGGAGGAGAGAGAATTCCTAAGAAAGACGGGAGCTACCGTGAAGACATGACATCATCTCTTCTATGGTTAAGGATAAATTTACAGCTCACTTTAAACTGGCTTGTGCACTAACCCAGCAATCTTCAGCTCTAGACATGTTGACAGAGAAGGTGGGCTGTCACTCTTCCACATTGACACAAGCAATGGGATTTTGTTATTTATTTTCTTTAGTCATTTATCCATTGGTGGATATGTAAAAGTCAGCTAACAGCTTTATTCGTCTTCTAAATAACTACAGGATTCTAAAACCTTCATTGAGATACATACAAATTTCACAGTCTGACCACAATATGTCTGGGGTAAGTGTTCACCACCAAGGTCAAGGGAAGAAAGAAACAGTCACATAGGTGACTCTGAGCCAACTGAAAGGTCCTGCCTGTCAAAGGCTGAGATGGTTTGCTTTGTTTCAGAACTGCCTGAAAGGAACGTACCTGGGTGAGATTTTTGAAACACAGTATTGTCTCTCCTTTATGGCAACCCTAGGGAGAAAACCTGTGTTTCTTTTTGGAGCCTGGCATTTAAGAGAATCCATAGCAGATTAGAAGCCAACCAGAGCCCGCTACTCAGTCTAGCTAAGCCGTATGTCCTCCGTCTATCATGTGTGGACATGACCGGCAAGTCCTCACTCACTAATTGCATTGTGTATTGTCCTTTAGGCCAAACTTTCCAGTAGAAATATAACACAGACCTGCCCCACTCCTCAGTCTAACTTTCGAGTAGTCATATTAAAAAGCACAAACAGAAAAAAATTGATAACCACTATTTACCATAATCAATAAAAATTTTACCGTAACCTATAAACAACTACAATATAAATGGGGGATTCTGCATTTTGCCTTTAATATGCCACACTTCGGAGCGTCAGTGTCCGCTGTGGGCAAACGTTGGCACAGCTGCAGCATGGCATTCCACCTGGAGAACTGGACAGCCCGCCTCTCTGTCCTGACACCCTGGATGGTCTTTATTTTTTCCATGTTGATTAATTGGGACATTTGTCTGGATGTTTAGCATTCCATTATCTTCACACACAGGCTTTTTTCCTAGATGATTCTGTACACTACTTCTCATACTTATTTGCTTATAACTACCGAATACTTTCTTTGGTAAACTTGTCAGTTATATCCAACTGTCCCAGCTAGGGAGACTAATAAAAGCTAAGTAAAAGCATTTGTATCTGAATTTAGCATCTAAACTCACGCATATATATGCATATATGATATATATTTATATATCATACATAAATTTTTGTTTTCTCTACTGAAATCATATTACCTCAGCTAGCAGGGTGCAATCTGCCAAAGTGAGGCCTTTGACTCTTATACACACCCCATGCCTTAGGTGTGTTGTACATTTCATGGGGCTTCTGCTCATGTTTGGGGTGAAGTGCATGTGTACTGAAGAGTTGAAATTGTACTTACGTACATAGAAACTAGGACTTCCGAATTGACATGTTCCAACTCTTCTCACGATAGAAGGCTTCCTTAGTAATACTACATATTATCTAATCCTTCTCAAAATAAGTCAGACTTGGGAATGATAACGACCCCTCCCAAGATGAAGAAAATTAAAATGGATATTTCTTAAGACTTTTTTCACATTTATCCCCACATACCTACTGCTTGGAATAGAGAATGCCTTCAGTGTGTTTTGCGTGCAATGGTTCTAAGTCTTAAAAACAGTCTCTTCTAGGGGGAAAATGAATATCACGTTTCTGAGTTAATAAAACCTGAGCTGCCTTTGCAATCTATCCTCACTGTATTGTTAATATGTTCTGGGCATCACACCGGAGAGAGAAAGCATGAGCAGCTGACCCAAAGTAAATCAGACCGAAAATATTATCCAAGATATGTGTCTGTCTATGAAAGAGAACATTTTTATAACAGTGTGTGCCCTGCGTCTCAGAGCAGACATGGTAAATCTTAGTCGAGGACCACCACTGTGTGTGAGGGGCAAGAATCCAGGCTTTATTTGCTGGATAATAAATGACCACGGCTCTGGAAAGAACTCAGCTGCCTCAGACTGGCCAAATCAAACCGTCTGAGTCCAACCCCCTCAATCCACCTGTACGCACCCCGCCTTAGTCCACGGCCGTTCAGCAGAAGCGTGCTTTTGTCTTCGGCTGAAAGACCCTTTGGTTTAAATTATGAAGTTTCTCTGGTTTTCTTTTTTAAAGTAAAATAAATGCTGTCGTGGTTACTAGTGTAAGATGTTGTTAAAATACACAGGTTCTGCCCCATTTCCAGCGAAACGCTGTGACAAGAATGCTTGTTTATTGTTACTTGGCCTGAAGCTGAATTGGGCAGGTAGAGGAGGCAGGATTCCCTTTCTCCTTCCCTGTGCATTTCAGTGTCACTCGAAGGCTGTCCCAAAAGTCTGTAGTTAGAACTGCAAAGCCTAAGGTACCAAGTGACTTAGAACACTGGCTGTCCTGTCGGGATGGACTGGGAGGGCTGCAGCCTACGGGACAAAGTGAATCCTCCGAGCTTCACAAAAGTCATTGCTCAGGGGGAACTGTTTCCAACGTTGATCCATTTCAGGACAGAGAAAGTGGAAATTTGCGCTAAAGGAACACATAGCAAAATCTGCTCTGAGCACAGGTTGGTCTGGATTAATAATTCACTCCCATTATCTGTCAAGTTGGATTTTATGGCGAGGCCATGGCAGGCTGTAACAGAAAGCACTATTAAAGTTGCTGGGGTGGCCATCTTTCATGGGACTGCTCGTTGGACAGTTGCTGAGAAAAACTGACTGGTTGCTTGAATTTTAATTAATTGGCCAGCTGAGAATTATGATGACGTGTTCGAAATAATGATTTATAGGAAGAAAGCTTCACCTGCCCAGTATTTAGCAGATCTTTTCAAAAACTGTGATTATGCCAGGCAGGCAGCTGTATTTATAGTCTGAGGAGGTGAATTGTTAACATCATTATAAGATTTAAATATACAAGAAGTACACCTTTGCAAGATTAATTATATATTGTTTGTGAATGTTAAAAAGTAAAGATAATAGTTTGGACTGGGGGGAAGAGATTCATGTTTGTTTCTGAGTTTTGTTTGTCCTAAGACCTTTGCTTGGTAAAACAACGCTAGAGTCCTCGCCTCAGTAGACTGAAACTGAAGTTTACCAGAAGAGCAGGCAAGGATCACATGAAAATATGTGAATCTTTCCATATTTTGTTCTTGCCTGCAGATAAAACCATTAAAGTGTTCTCTACATAAACAAGAGAGTGGTACAGAGAAACAGAGAAACAATTAAGATTTACCGATTTCTTAGCTGCTAGGAACTGGACTCTAAAGCACAATATAGTTCCGTTTGGAAATTGGGTGGAATTGGGTTTCCACAACAGTAAACTGATGGGAGAATCAGCTACAGACATGGAGCCAAATTTAGGGCTCTGAGCCCGGAGTCTGTGCTTTGGCTTGTCTTCTAAAGCACCACGGGACAAAAGCATGCCTTGGAGGGAAAATAAAGAAGTTACCTTTGCTCAAAATGTCATGTGTGACATCTGTGAACTTAGAAACACTTTATAAGTGTCCTTTCAACATATCAAATAGGGCAGCCACACTATTTGTTCATAGTGGACCCTGGCCCTTCCTGATAGAAGACTGAGACAGACGTCTGTCTGCCTGAGGATGTAAGAATGTCTTTTAGCATATGTAAAATTTCCTCATGGCTTTTTTCTCCCGTGTGGTTTATTTAAGTCTTGGTCGTTTCTCAAGGCCTAGCTCTTGCCTTACTGAGTCCTTCTTTGCGTTCTCCAATCCAACTCATTCCAGGCTGAAGGCAGAGTCATCTGGGCTCCACAATAATCCCTCTAAGCCAGCTGTGACAGTCATTTTGTCTTGCTACGTGCCACACGTGTGCCTCTCTTGTTCCCATTTGCCTTCGCTGTCTCTAGTTCAGGACCCACATGTGGACATGTTTTAGGATATCACCTTAACAAGTGGGACACCTTGTCTTACCTCTGGTCACTCTTGAGCAAGTTTAATGACAGAGGTGGAGAAGGGACCATGGCCCTGAGCTGCACCTGGAGTAGGAGTGTCTTTGTTTCTTTGAAATTGGAATTTCAGAGTTAGTTGGCTCATCCCTTAAAAGGCAAACCTTTATTGTCAGTGAGTTAGGATCAACCTTTCCCTTCCTTTCTCCTTCATTTTATTTATTACAGGTGTGGTGATGATAATTTCATATTCGATATAAAAGTCTTACATAAGGGTTTTCCAGTTGACTCATCACCCTTGCTACCAGTAGATATAACTAGGTTTCTTAGCCTGCATTTTGAGTGTTAGCTTATGCTCAGTGGGAGACACTGACAGGAAGTGTGATCTCACGTCCTGCTTCCAGTTCCCAAGAAGCCACTTGGACTAGACTTTGTAGGACTCTCAAGACTGCACAAGAACCATGGGGTTCGGTACAAATGGGTGGAACTTGACTGAACCACATTTCCAGATAGTAATCGTTTTTGCGTTTTGAGTGGAGAGGTTTGTCATGAAAGCTTTGTCCCCTGGGGTGTATAGGAGGAGACCTACGACCAGTAGGTTGAACTATAATTAAAGACAGCAAGGCAAGGCTTCTCCGCGAGAAAGAGTGTGCTTCTGAATCTTTCTCACTTATGGAGCAAATGTTAAGCCAGCTGCCTATAACAATGTAAGTACCTGATGAACTAAAGAAAATCTAGAATCAACAGGGGAACATTTTTATAATCAAAGTCACCATTCTGTTATGGAAAGTTGACTCCTAAATTACCACCTTGCAAGGCCCGGAATGAACTGGCCCTTCTGTGTCTCCACAAAATAATTATTGCCCATTCCCGCTCCCAAATACCACAAATATAGGCATAAATTTGGAACTTGGAAAATGCTTGGGGACCAGAAACTAACACCCCCATATTAAAATCCTTTCCTTAGAACACAGTAGAGGCTGACAGTTAAAGGGGACCATAATGTGAGCTTATTTGATGAGGTGGACTGACGATTCGCTCCATGACAGACATAACACTTACGTCTTTGCTTATGTCAGCTTATGAGCAAGGCAAGACGTCAAACATACAGCATGTTACTTCATTTCATAATTTCTTTTGGCTGACTGGAAAGAGACTAGTGTGATCCTCTTTGGCTAAACATACGAAGGAAAAGGACGTTGCGTGATCCTTATGTTTATTGTGGTTCCTCACCACACCCCACAAGACTGGCTGCTTCCTTCCCCCAATGCTTTCACCGCCTTCCAAGTTTTCTGTCCCTGCAGAAGATTAAAATCACAATATTTTGTTGCATAGCTAGACAGAATAACTGAAAATACTTTTATTTGTCTTCCTTTCAAATATGTCTGATAAAAAGCCTAGATTAAAATAATTAAAATGTTTTCCATTGCAAACCCCTGAGGCAAAAGCAGAAAACTGTAGTACCGTATTTGTCCACTAGGTGGCAGCACGGCTCTGCTTCCTGTTCCATTCCCTTCAGGGACCGTTTACTTTCTCTTAGTAATTCGTACCTGTATAGAGTGTGTTTTTATTTGTTTATTTTGTTCCTGGAATTTTACTAAATATAACCAAAGTTATTCCTATCACAATAGTTCAGGTAAAAGCATAAAAACAGGTGCTGTGCCATTGAATTTTAGGCTTTGTAAAATGAATTTAAGTCTCAAAAAGGAATTTCTTTTCTTGGTCAACTTTTGTGAATTTGTGTTGATCATAAAAGATGAGCCACGCTTGAAATAAGAGAAAAAATTGGGAATATAAATAAACTGAAAGTGATGCTAAAATAGTTGCAATGTATTAAGAGCAAAATTTTCCTAGTTTTGTTATTGTAAGGATTTGAAGTTATTTCTCTCTTGGTGTTGTGCATGTAACTTCATACACCTTTGTCTTTGTTTCATCTAATTATATTTAACTTCATTTGGAGAGGTTCTCAGCGTATCATACTTTTTATGCTTGTTATAGCGCTTAAGTTGGAGGCAAATGCTAAAATACACATTTAAAATACTTATAACACACATTTCTCAAAGGTTTCCTTATTTCTTTGTTTCCTTGAAACAAATGAAAAATTTTGAATGTCAGTAGTTGATATTTTAACTATTATTGAAGTACATCATGAATTTATTCTAAATTCATCGAAAGTATGGTTTTATTTAATTTTATATATTCTAAGCTACACAGGGAGAACATAATATAAAAATCTCAGGCAGTAACTAAGTATATACAAAGGTCTTCCTTATAGAAATCACCATTAAAACCCTAAGCAATAGTATAAAATTATTTATCTAAAGGCTGGGGCCTACGATTGAAGATTTATATCAAAATTGCAAGGACTTAATTTGAATTTCTTTGGCGTTATCTTGATATTTTAAAAGCTAGTTCTGTTACTGTAGTATTTCTGTTTCCAGTGTCAAATACATAGCAGATATTTTCTCAGCACTATTTTGTATGATTTGAAAACAAGGAAAGCCAGAAAATGTGGGCATCTTAAAGTGTATATTTAAACTAGTGCGATGAATAGACTTCTGAAATTGACAGAGGAGTTCTTTCATCTGCATTACGGGATAGCTGGCTGATCTCCCTGGTTGTGTGCCCTTCAGGGAAGACTTTGCTGTGTCCTCGCCGGCTCCACATTGCTTCGTTACTTTGTGTCGGAATTCTTGGTTTTATTCTCTGCCATACTTTCCGAACCCCTGTGCTGACCTCCACAGAACACCATTCTCTTGCTTTGGATTCATTTGTTTCTTTGATTCTGCAGAAGTATCTGCGTACTTAAGGAAAAGGAACGGGATGAAGTACTGTTTAATCTGAAACAGAGGTCCTTAAACTCCGTCTCAGAAGCAAGATCAAATGACCTAGCCAGTCATTCTAGGTCTGCGATTCCTTCCCACCACTTTACTTGGGTTTCTCAGATCATCCCAAATCCTCGCTGGAACACTGTACCCTGTACTTTGTCCTTTCCCAGTATCAGACAATCATGATATGGCCAGGGTTCCTCTATCCAACTTCAAAGATGGTCATCTGTGAGTTTGGAATTCTTTGTTGTTGTGTTCAATAAAGAGATTTCAGTGTTGAATTCAACCCAGACCACAGAGTGATTAAATTCATTGTTTTTGATATGTTGCATGGTAAGAGATTGTGTAATCAGCTTGCTTGTAACTTTGCAACGTATTTTCTTAAAAAGAAAAAAAAAAAAAAACCTAGCCAGGCTGTTAACTCTGTATGACAGTTTGAAAGCGCAGGGAACATCCTGAGTTTCTATTGGATTTCAGCATCTGTAATGCTGACACTTGTAGCTCTTTAAAATCAAAATGTTGCCATTTCCCCATTGGCCCCTAGGTCTAAAAGTTTCGGTTTTAAACTCGGCTTTGGTTTTAAGAAAAACATCTTAACCTACACTTCAAGTTAGTAACTTTTTTTTTATCTAAAAAAAAATGTCATTTAGACCCTTATAGCTTAGCTTATTTTAATTCAAAAGTAAACCATGAAAAGAAGTCAGTTGTTTCAAACATAATTTGGTGCTCCTTTTTTTTAGGCTCCTGGGGAATTATGACTTAATGCATTAATTCAAAGCTGCCGTTGATAACAGTTTTCAAATTCGACCTTATGCAAGTATATTTATGGAGCTGCCACAATAGGCCCTCGGGAGGTCACATTCTAAAAGTACATGTATAGACTATGTGACAAAATACATTTGCACATAGATATGGTGATTTTCAAAAGTTGAGTTTGGTTACACTCTATGCACGCGTTGTGAATAGCGAGGTCTCATTAGAAAATGTGGTACGGGAGAGACGCAGATGTAAAAAGAGATTTGAAATAACTATAAACTAGATGTCCCCACATTCTTAGGGACCAATGCTGTGCATAGTCTCTGATCACTCATTTTACCTTTTTCTCATGTAGTGTTTTAATGGTGCTTATCTTTTTTTAAGGTTTTCATGCACTCCCCCCCAACCCATTCCATTTTCTTTTATGAGCTTAATAAATGGAAAGTTGGACTCTCTGCTTAATATATATCAAACAATTTCCCCCTCAAACAAACCATTAGTCTTTTGCATATTTAAAGTATCTTTTTTTTTTTTAAATAATATGGGACAACGAGGGGCATGTTGCAGCGAAGGAGAGAGGAGGGACGGGACTGGGTTCTGGGAGACTGATCAAGGTAACCTGGAGATGGCATGTCAGGGAGATTTAGATGGACAACAAGGTAACTATGGCTAAGAGAAAGAGGAACATTAATCATGTTTACCTGACAGAGCCATTTGCCGAGAATGCTGTCTTAAGGAGGAGTGCAGGAGAACATATTCATCACACGGTAGTCAGACCCTCACGAGAGGAATCTGCACACTGGAGAGTCCCTATTTACCTTTCCTCCTTCTGTGTCCAAGGTTTTTGACTAGGGAAAAATGAATTGCCATCTCCCTACCTCTTAAAAATAGATGAGCAAGGCTGCCTTGTGTTTTCCTGTGAATGAGTCTGACCACAAATTTAAATGTGCTAAAAATTGTTACAAATTAGACAGAATTTGTCAGAAAACCCTCACTTTAAAGCAAAGCTGTTATATGAAATTCCTCCTCTTAAACAAGGACCATGTTTGAAGGTTCTTGTTGATGACAAACATTCTCAAAGCAAATAATGCAGTGTGTTAATGTATCTAAAACACTTCACAGTTTCTTTCTATTCAAAACCTTTCAGAGGTACAACATGAGGCCACTTAACCAGAGCAAGCACAAAGGATCTTGTCCTGTGTGTGTGTGTGTGTGTGTGTGTGTGTGTGTGTGTGTGTGTGTGTGTGTGTAAATGGATGTTTTATTCATCATATGGACTGAAATACACACATCTTCTATTGACTGGTTTTTGTCAGATTTTGTTTGGAAGTTTATGAGATGAACAAAAATTCTTTGCAGTTGATTCTGTTTGGTGATTAAATGAGTAAAATAACCAGATGTGATCTCTGTGATCAAATAGGACCATCTGCCCACTGGCCCAATGAGTTGTTTGTTAGTATGTATCGGAAACTCAAAACCAATAAAGCAGGCAGGCGCAAGCCTGTTTGACCGTGTGTAGGCTGAGCTGAATGCGATGCAGACGTCTAAAGGGGTCACCGCAGAACCCCAGTCCTCTGCTTGTATTACCCAGGGCCCCAAAGCACTGTACACAGTCAAGGTGGACCTTCCCTTACGAGGAACCCTCATCCTCAGCAAGGAAACTCTGCCAAGTTTGCGCCCTACATCGAGAGATTCCTGTGGGATCCTGGTGGACGCCTGGGGCACAGGCTGCTCTGTTTCCAGCAGAGCTGCCGTGCTGCCTACCATACAAGGATCTGCTCAAATTTAACGTCTGTGTTGCTGTGGGAAGACTTCTTCAAGGACTGGGAAGGCAAGAAGGAATTCAGTTCTAGGTGTCTGTCACCAGGGTGTGTTTGACAAAACACGCACGAAGAGCAGTAAAGATGCTCCAGCCATGTTGCGACAGTTTCCTGAGGACCGGAGGGGGGGTAGTCTGCCGAACATATTGTGTGCTCGTGAGAAAATCATAGCAGTCCTCTCTCAGGACATGTTTGAAAGAACAGGCTGATTCAGAGTGTGACCAAGTTAGTTAACCTACATTTGCTTATTATTACGTCTTCCTGTGTTTCCTAGCTGTTCTGGGGAAACCAAAGGACAGTAGAAATGTACACAAACAAACAAAAGACCCATTTCCCCTGGACCTCCTGCTTTGGCATTTTGTATGACTTCTTGCCCCTCCGTTCAAACACTCTGGCTACTCTGCTTGGCTTGCTTTTCTGGCCGTTAGTGTGTTTTTTGCTTTTTCCAGTGGCAGACACCCATCCTAACCGCACCCCTCTATGATCTCTGCTCCGTTTCTCTATTCACTCTTTTTATCTTTTGGTTTCCTTCCCAGTGCAAGATTATGGTGTGGTGACTCACTTTATCTACTGCTTTCAACCATTGTCTATCTTTCCCTGTCTCATCAAGACACTCAGTAGGTTTGAAAAGAGGTTTACACAAGTGATTGCCCACACACTTAACAGTTGACCAGAGAACCAAGGAATCCTCCCCAGCCAAAAACCTATCCCTCTAGGAAGAACAGCACCTTCTTCCTTAGCTCCTGGAGCTGGAGTCATGAGCAAGTCTATAGCTGTAACATCCTCCTGACTTACTCAGGGCAGTTGCTACAGTACAAGTGCTGCGCTTTGTCAAGGGACAAGCGTTCAGTTAACTAGCCAAAGAAAACTCAAGCGATGCCCCAAAGTGAAGCAAATACTTAGCAAACATGCTCTCATTCAGCCCCCAACCCTTGATTTCCCTCTGTCTCCATAGCTAAAATATTATAGCATCTCTCCTCATTATACCAGCAAGAGAGCTCTGGCTTGGCCCATGTATCTGCAGCCACTGTGCTAGAAATGAGCCTCCAGTAGCCTGAATGCAGGTGGCGGGCTCAAGGGAAGCCTTTGATCTTGTGCCATGTGGGCATTCACTCTGACGCTTCTCAACGAAAAATTTAAAAGTCTTCCAGGATATCAAATTCATAAGTCACATGATTTTTTTTTCTTCTTGGTCCGCTGAAAGAGGGAAGCCAAAAACAAAATTGAAGAACAAAACCCAATCCACTGTGCACACTCGTGTGGCTATTCTTGACCGTCCTGCTGAGTAAAGAGCAATGAGGAGAGAACGCAGTTCTCAAGTCACAAGTGCCTAGAACACAACTGTGGGTCGAATCCTGAGAAAGTCTTTCCCAGGGAGCCTTTATGGGAGTTCCATTTGTTCAAAGAAGTTCTGGCTTGTGATTCAACTCTTGATTTACAGAGTCAACATTTCCAGCACACATCAACTGCCAAACATGGAAAAGACGACTCTAGTGCCTTTGAAAGGTGATGCAGAGTGTTAGCAGCCATTTAAAAGGCCTTATCTGTGTGTCTTGGTCAACACAGAAACTGAGAAAAGGCAAATAGTCGCCGAGATGGCAAGAGATGGCGCAGGAGAGAGGATGTGCAGGGGGGCTGGGAAATGGCCATGAAAAGCATTCCAGTCGGTTCAGGTTCCTCACAAGCCCTAATGAGATAATAGCTCATCCAGTCAAGCCCTTTCCTTACCTCCAGGAAGTAGCACACAGGTAAGTGAAGAAATTATTTGAAGAGGGATCATGACGGGTGTGCACTGTTTGTGATTCAGCTTGGCAGAAATGCAGACGTGAGTTTCTTCTACTTGACGGGGATTGATTTCCCCTCATGGGGCTCACTCAGCTTCTGTGAGTCAACAACATCCCAGGTTTTCAATAATGACAGTGTGAACAGATAGGAAAGAAAAGTCTGGTACCAGGAGCTGAAAGAAACCCAGCTTAAGTTAGTCTGAGGCAGCCATTCTGTCACTTAGAAGCAAACCATTAATTTCTGGGCATTCAAACCATCTGAATTTCACTCTTTAAACATCTATAACTATATATGGGGGGGCTCTTTTAATAGGAAATATATACACACTTGTCCTTTGAAAACTAAGCTTTAATTTTTTTATTGTAGAGACCCTTGTAATTAACAATGACAGACGTGGCTGAAGAGATTTGTGAGCATGGAGGATTAGGTAAATTGGTCACCATCAAGATTTTACCCGATGCTACACACCTGGCCTCCGGGGACTTGGGCTAGATCTGTATGTGATATTTCCAATGTGGCATAGTGTTATATATTAAAGAAGGCTGCAGTGAGAGAAAACTTGCTAAACCAATAGGCAGAGTGTCAAAACAATGGCACCCATGAGGTAATGGGCACTAATTCCATTTAAATAAATAGTCCCAATGAGACTAGGCATTGGGCTGGTTTCTATATGAAGCATTTTGCTCCAAAAAAAAAAAAAAAAAACCCACTGAGTTTTGAGTGGTCAGGTAGACAGTCACAGCATTCAGATCGAGCATAGCGTAGCTAAAAGAACTCCTTTAAGGCAGATGTCACGTCATTAGGCTGGTGGTAGAGGGACAGACAGACTCCTTCCTCAAGTCAACTCTTGGATCAGTTTCGAGCCTGCCCAAACCTTGCACTGTATGGCTGGACATGTGACTTGAAATTAAGAGATTCTCAGAGGACATCCAGAGGCTTAGGTGTGGCAGTAGTTAGACACAGGGTGGGCTGTGTGGAAGATCTGTGGCAGTCCAGGGCTTTAGAAGCAGCAATGGTGACCTACGAAATTTAGACTGGCTGGAGAGAGACAGGCAGTATCTATACTATGATCTCCATTTACCACCTGCGAAGCAGCATGACAGAGGCTTTCCACTGTCTAGTTACAGCCCTCATGGTGAGGAGGACAAGAAGCCACAGGGTATGAGCAGTGTGTAAGCTCTGGGTTTGCCTCCCTCCCTTTCCTTCCCATCCCTCCTGAAGGACAGTACCTGGAAAACACAGTAAGTGCTTAATAAATGTTAATGTACCTTAAATAAAACTTGGGAATAATGACTGACACCCCCCCCACACACATAAAAATGTTAACCTCTGTACTGTTCACATCTGCATATATGTTAAATCTGGTTCAAGAGCAACAGTAGGGTTATTAGCAAGAGTATTTTAGAAACTATGAGTAGTGCTTTGTCGCCTTTTCACCCCGTAAGTTCTGAGGAGTTGGAAGGTAAGTGGGAATGGTATAGGAAATGGGATATTAATTTCAGTCACCAGCTGGTAGCTAGTGAGTTATAGTTTTAATAAAAATGAAAAGTTAATTCCCAGGAGATGCAATTCTCTTAAATTTTTTTCTTTCTTTCTTTCTTTTTTTTTTCTTTTTTTTCTTTCTTTTTTTTTTATCACTGAAGATAAAAGATGTGGTTTAGGTGTAAGGGGAGATTTGATTTAAAGTAACTTAAAACCTTGGACTGTGTGGCAGAGAAAGTTATGTAACTTGGTCGAACTTGTAGCTTTGCCTGTGATTCAGACCTTCAGTGACCGAGATTTGCATTGGCAAAGAGATTCACTCATCTTTAAAGAATAACGTGCTGTTCCAGATCCTGACCCCAGTGAAGGCATTTGCCATGCTTCTGATTTAGCATGGGTTTCACTGAAGCCCTAAAAGATTTCCAATACTGTAAATTGTATTTGTTGTCCAAATAAATCTAAAGAAAACATTTATTTTGCTTATGGTTTCAGAAATTTCAGTCCACAGGCCTCCTCTGTGTCAGTTCATCCTGTATGAGGCTCTTCCCCTCTTGTGGCCAGCAGGCAGAGCACAGCAGCAGGAGTAAGGGGCCTTGTCCGGTTCGGGCTCCCAAGGGCTTGCTCCTCCAGCCAGGCCCCACCCTATTCTAAACAATTCAGGCTCACCTCACTGTGGATTATAAAAACGTTATTTGAGTATTAAAAACAATCTAGTCAAAGGTGCTGGACTGCACAGTCAGTTAAGTGCTGCTGTGCCAGCACGAGGACCTGGATTTCAGTGGTTAAAAGCATGTGCTGCTCTTGCAGAGAACCCCGGCTCTGTTCCCAGCAGCCACTTGGCAGCTCACTTTAGGTTCAGAGGATCTGACGCTCTTTTATGAACACTTAGTGCACACTGGGCCCAGACACACAGATCCAGTCATTTTAAAACTAAGAATGGGCTCAGATGTACTGGCACTCTGTAAGCTGAGGCAGGAGGATGACTTTGGGAGACTAACAATAGTGATAACCTGTCTCAATAAATAAGCAGATGGTAATTAATAGACAGACAGACAGACAGACAGACAGACAGAAAGTCAAGACTAGCCAACCCAAGTAGGGGTCAAGCTGCCTTTCCCCTTGCACTTAGTCCAGACTTACAGGCAGAAACCTAACATCTGACACACCATATCTTTCAATAGGACAGTTCCCTGCCAGTGCTCTTGAGTACATCTCACCAGGGCGTGGTCCTGTTTATTTATCTTAAGGTCTTTCATCTTGGGACTTAAATTTCCATTAGAATAATTCCAGTAGGCTTTAGACTTTAATGTGACTTTATATGGCACTACTAAACAATACCTAATATTTATTTAGGTGTTTGTAAGGATGAAAGTAATTAATATGCTTTTAGTTAGTTAGTTCTCGTACCAGCAAGTAAGGAACTGTAGAAGTAGACAGATTATCTCTACAGTTAAGGAAACCAGAGTCACAAAGTGGGGATTTGCAAATAATGTGTGTTGCAGGCACACTCATGACGAGTTTTCTTGCCTTTCTCTCTCTGGGGACCTTGCTGCCTTGCTGTACACTATAAATACATTATACAGTGTATAGTTTTACTACTCTCGGGTCCATCAAGTTTAACAGCATAGCCTGGCGTGGTTCCTAGAGCAGGATCATGTACATGATAAATATTGCTTTATAAGATGATGTGTTTGGGCTTATATATGCTTTACAGACTTTAAAAGTAACAAAAGGGAGATGTCTTCTTTAATTTTGTTTCACCTTTATCTGATGCAATCCCTGGCACATAGTAGGTACTCAATAAATATTTGTTGAGAAAATGGAGGCGCCACACTGGAAAATAATGTAACAAAGAACAGAAGATGATTAAGACGAATAAACCGGAAGTACTGCCTCACTCAGCAGGAAGTGCTTAAGTAAGACAATCTACCTCCCATAAGTCCCTTGGCTCTTGTTGCAGATCAGGCAGTCGCCTGGGAGAATGTGGCTCCTGCCAACTGCTCTGACTTACGGAGCTCTTGGTTTTGGGGCTGAAAGGGCCATTTGAAATCATTTAAGCCTTCTCCTTCTAAAAAATATTTTTTTTAGTAGAGGAGGAAATTGAGATTGTATTTCATCTTGCTTTTAGGAAACAGAAATTGCCGTGCAGACAAATTTACTTTTGAATCACTTTATTAAATTACCGTGAGGCATATCTTTTTTTTATTATTTATACTAAAGAATTTGCAGTACTGAGGTGCAGAAGGTTTAAATGACTCTTTGGGGTTGCATATTAAATCCACGGCATGATCCAAAATGATTCTATTTCGTCGTAAAGGACATCCTTTTAAAGCATGTTCCCTGTTATAACACCCCTCACTCAAATACATTATGAAATTCTCAGAAATCCCTAAGCATTTACTAAACTCTAATTTGGGATCATCCCCCACATGAAAAGCTAGAGCAAACGCCAAGGTGTCCTAGATAGGCGGCTCTCCTGCTTATCAGTCAGTTCACTAAAGCCTGTTGATCCAAATTCTGTATCTAGAATTTACCTGCATCACTACACTGGGCTCTTCATTTCTACCTCCTGTCCCTCCTTTAATCACTTCTCCAGGTTGCAAGCGTTCTGACTGTAACTCCAGTGTCTCTCACCTGTTTACAATCTGTTCGTGGGTTCCCACGTCTACGGACGCAATGCAGTGTCTTCCTCACAGTGTCCTTCTGAGTCTTCCCATCATGCTCACGGTCTGTCTTCATTCTCTAACGAAATACCCACATTTATCTAGTTATGCTTCGCGAACCATGTGCGTTTTTGTCTCATCTTTGCACATTTGCAAAGGCTTCTATTAGTGTAGCTCCTAACTCCTCCCCCTACCAGGCCCGCTGCCATTCTCCTTCCCAGGGTTCTGACCAGAGCGAGCACCTCTGACAAGATTCTCATTCACCTCTGATTTGAAATATACAACATTCTCGGGAGAAGCAACTTCCTACTTACCCTAGGAAGTAATATTCGTGATTGTTCCTTGCCTAAATACAGATACTTGGCTTCCAGCAATTGATCTACTCCTTTAAAAGATATTTCCTGCCGGCCTCCTAGGGATGTGTTGGGTGTGGTCCGAGGATTGAGGAAGGAAGGCAATGTGAGTGCCCTGAGCTCTGGAGGAGAAAACCCTGAACTCACCGGAGTCCAGAAGAGAGGTCTCAACATTAGACAGACGTGGAAGACCTTCCTGGAAGCGGTGCCTTAAAGAGAATTTTAAAGAATGAATATGTTAGTTAAATGAAGAAGTGGGGAAGTGCGCGTTATGAGCTAAATAAAAAGCGCGTGGGCACGCAGTGTGGCGGTACCTACTTCCGCAACATGCCTCGGGAGTTTATTTGCAGAAAATTTGGTGGAGCTAGATGGACATGTGGGAGACATATGGTGGATGAGAGGCATGAGAGGCTGAAGGACATCAGGCAACAGAGGCCTCAGTACGAGAATGAGGAGTCTGAACTTCATTATAATAGTTATTGAGAATTGTTAAAATTTTTCATATAGGCATGTGAGAAGCTTGAATTTTTGGTTAAAAGAATGGTTGTGTGGAGAACAGAGGTAGAGTTTAGTCACAGATGCCGAAGCAGGAGTCTGGGAAGCTAGAGGTAGATGGGAGAAAGCAATGGATAGTGGCCGTCCAGTTTAAGTACAGTGTAAAGTTAAGGTGGTGGCCATGTGAAGGGAGAGCGGTAGATGGAGTCAAGTGGTACTAGGAGGGCGTCAGGAGAATGTGGCCATTCACTAGGTGAGTGAAAATTGAGAGCTTAGTAAGACTCTCACGTTTATTGATTTTTAGCAACTTGCACAGTGAATAAGCACTAGTTAAACTTCTACTGTGTGTTATTCTAACATTGTACTTGTTTTAAATGCATCAGCAGTAGAATAATGCTTTTATTCTGAACATCTGACAAATGTTGACTTCAGTGTTCCTCAACACACAGAAACAATTTCTTATCTTTTTCTGATTTGGCATTTTACAGATCAGCTCAACAAGGCAGTTCTTACCTGGGGTCCCTCCCACAGTACAGCTAGATGAAATGAGAGTTAAAGATGTTAATTTACATGCCCAGTGCCTGGCACTGAAGGTTGGGCAATTCTCTCTTAGGCTGACCTCTCCATGTGGCTACTTTGGGTTTCTTACATTAAAATTGGCTTCTCACAGAAATGGATGTTTGCAGAAGCCTCGTGGAAACAGCAAGATTTCTTAAAATCCCAAGCTGAAATTCATGATACCATATTCTGTTGATGAAAATAGTTATCAGTTAAGCATGTAAAAGAATCGATTGGTTTGTGTACTAAGGGAGAATGGTTGCATATAGAAAGAACAAGTACGTGGCAAGTCCAGCCTTATGCCAGCCTCTTGCCACAACTGCTTTCAGTTGTGTGTGCCCTCCACCATTTTCCCTTTAACAACCTTGTGTGTATTAATCAATGGCAAGAAAACTGCAGGAATTTGAAAAAAAAATTGTAGTTCCCCGGCTTCTTTGACTATCTATGTTGTATTTATTTTATCCAACACTGCACTTACCCACTCCTTATATATCGTATGACCCCTGTCACTTTCCTACAGTCACACACACAAAACCTTCTTTAAAAAATAGTATTATTTGATTGGAAACAGACACCTTTTAAGAAAAACTAAATAATTATGAGGTTTACTTTTTAAAATTCTCTCTAAGTCATGGATAGCCTGTAATCTAAAGGAAAAACAAAACAAACATATTTATCAGTACTAATCTTATTCATAGATTTGTGCAAAAAGCTCAATTAAAATCTACTTGAGATGGAATCTATGCCTCTAAGAACTTTTTTTTTTTATAAAAATTAGAACCAAAAATCCCATGAACCCTGAGCATGACGTTCCTCTATTCATCCAAAATATTTACTATTCTGCTGTCCCCAGGTGTCACATGAAAGGAGACAATATATGAAGTCACATATGCTTCCTCATTGAGAGTTTATTTTTTTTCAATTCATTTTGTATGGAGACCTTACACTATATGAGTTAAAATACTAGTGCACTGCATTTTCTATAACAAAAAGATATGTTTGTCCATTATATCCAGAAATTATATCCATTATATCCAGAAATCATCTGCAATTGTTCCACAGTGATTTGAAACTTTAAAACAATGCTCCCAAGTCTAAGAATAAATGCAACATTTCTGTGTGCAGGTATTTCCAACAAGCGTGCTATTATGCAGAATGAGGGGATTCTTTCTCCAGCTACCTCAGAGTGCTGCTGATAGTTATAGTGTTGGGTTTTTCCCTCCCCGGCAAATAAACTCCTTTGACAACAAAGAAAACTGTTCACATTTCTCCAGAATGACTTTTAGCCAAGAAAATGGGGTGCATTTGGGGAAGAGAATTTTTCCTTGCAGGGATTTTATTCTGATTGAATAACCAGATGGAGAGTCACGGATTTGAAAATGTTTAGCTGAGCAATTCAGCATTCTCGACTGGGTTCCACAGCAGGATGCCAAATAAAAATCACAATCTAAGCTGTTATGAATTAATGAGAGTCTACAATACACATACCTACTTATTCTGACCCAGACCCCAGTGTGCGTGGATTGCGGATAATACATCTGAGGATAACCGCAGATCCGTCGTGTACAACATTAACCTCCCATTAGTTTGCCATAGTAAAGTTTGGGAAAGTGCTTCCCCATTATTTAAAACTAAAAACAACACACTGCTTACAAGCTTAATCCTGCCATAAAAATTGATTGAAATTTGGCACAAAACAAAACAAATAGTAATCAAATTAACCAAATTTTATTTAGAAGCAAAAAACTGTTGCATTTAATGCCTCTGACATCATTCCCAAGGATATTAGTCCTCTGACATCATTCCTCAGAATATTAGTTCTCTGAGGAGGAGTTAATTTCCCATGTATGACAATTATTCATTTTTGTGCTGTGACCATTTCTAGGACAAGTGGATTATTTTGAGATTTTTTTTTAAGATAAAGGAATCAACTCAACATTGGTAGTATAAGCCAGACAGTACTGGGATCAGGTAGAGAGAGCCTTGTCCTGTAAAGTTTAGATGCTCTAAGAAGCAAACACAAATTCTAGGTATCTAAGATGTTCCTAAGAAATCCTTAGCTTAGAGCACTGGCTGCCATTTCTGCAGTTGTATGTGGGTCACAAAGTACTTCTGAGACATACGGACTTACATTTAATAAAAGAATAGGAAGACTTTGTTTTACGCTTAATCAAGAAATAGGGAAACTTTGTTTTTCCAAGCAGTTGCATGTACTGTCACTGAAACTACTGGCTTCTACATCCAGATAGGACAGGTTTTCACCGTTGATGCTGGAGGAACTTGTACAAAGCTGGAGTTAAGTTAGTAATGGTGCCTAACCCCATGCTCAGATTGGATGAAGGCTCTCTCTCTCTCTCTCTCTCTCTCTCTCACACACACACACACACACACACACACACACACACACACACACCTTGTACTGGGCAAATCCTGTCCATGTTAGTAGAATAGAACATTTCTTCATCACCAAGTTAGAACACCAGAAGTGGCAGTTGGGGCACAAATACAATTTTCAAATGCCTGTACTTTGTAGAGATGTCCACGGGGTCTACTGTAGACTTATCAATTTCAGTGTTTCTCAAATCAAGACGGGAGTGGGAGAACTCCTTGAATCCCTTCACCTCTCAGTTTCTGGAATATCTGTCATGGAAGTGACCCTGGGAAGAGAACATTAATGAGAGGGAAGAGATTTAGACTTTCTTTTGGTTGAGAAGTTTAAAGGCTTGCTGAGACTTTCCGATTCAGTTGATTAGTTTGATGAGTTCAATAACTTATGTTTTCATTGTGAGTGGTATCTGCTAGGAAATACCCCTAGTTGGCCACAAGGAAGAGATGAGATATATCTCACAAAAGGTTGGCGTTGATAACTTCAGGTGGTGTGAGTTCTGATGCACGTGGTTAAATTTAGTTGAAAACAGCAGACAGCTTTTGCAATTAATTCTTCTGTTATGGATACAGCATTCAGAAACTAAGGTACTGTACAATGACTTACTCTACATATGTCAATCATTAAGTACCCAGTGATTGTATGTGCTGGAGGCGTCAACAGTGTCTTCCACACCCACATCATTTCCCTCACCCAAATCTCTGTCACATACTGAATTTGGTGGCCTCCGTCGCCCATGTTACCCTTCAGATCTCTCTCTTGCCTGAGTCATCGGTTGTCTTATTAGGCATCTCACGCGCGTATGTTGACATCATCTCTTCGTTTAAACTCCCGCCCCCTCCCATTTCTCTCTTCTTTCTGGGGGCTTCCTCTGCTTGTCCTCAAATGTCTCTGTGTACATGTATCTTTCTTTTCTTTTATACTGAATGTGTGTGTTTGTCGTGTCTAAAATATTTTATATCCCAAGTTCAAATTTTGATATCTCCTGTTTTCATTTTCATTCAACTAAAAATATTTTCTGATTTGTTATGTTTTCTTAGTGATGAGTTATTTTAGTCTGTGTTCATTGCTTTCTGGATATGTAGAGATTTTCCCAGACATGTGTGTCTTTATTTTGAAATTCTAATTATTTCTTTCTTCCTTTGCTCCTTCCCTCCTCTCCTTGTCTGTCTGTCTTTGTTTCTTTCTTCCTTTTCTTTCCTTCCTTTTTCTTCTTTCCCTTCCTTCCTTCCTTCCTTCCTTCCTTCCTTCCTTCCTTCCTTTCTTTTTTTTCCCCTTCATCCTATTACAAAGGAATAGCTTTTCTGGGGTCTCTGTTGAACGTAGTCAGTTCCTTTTCATTACAGTATAGTACTGCAATGTAAATTAATTTATTCCGCATCTAAAATTCTAGTATGGAAGTCTTACAAGTGGTGTAGTCCTGAGCATTCTTAGACATATCCTTTGGTATATAACTATTTTTCCTTCTTCTGTTGGCCATGCTCCTAAAAGAGAATTGTTGTCATCATGTATTTTCATGTTAAACTGCAGTAAAACCTGATAAACCATTTTCAAGGGCTCCAGCTACTCCACGTGCTTAGTGATACTAGGTAGTATGTATGTATGTATGTATGTATGTATGTATGTATGTATGTATGTATGTGTATGTGCTTGCTGAGCCTGGCATGGCCCTGGTGGGGACAGAGTGACATGGTTCTTGCCCCTGGGACAGGGCCTCTGTGTGAGCTTCCCCCGATGTTGATGATTGCTGTGGGCGTTAGGATTGTTTGTGTAATAATGTACATATTTTCACATTCCTCAGAGGAATGTCCTCCCTGTAGACATGAATGATTCCTTGTGAACAGTGCAAGTCCAGGAGTTGAGGGTCCGGCTGTGTCTCAGCAAAATGGTAAAAGCTGGGACATTCAGGACAGCCCTTAAGGCTATGGGAAAAAGCTCTATATACATGAGTTTAAGGTATATATAATTTCTCTCAACTATACAAAATAGTAGGATACAATATGAATTATGAGGGGCTTCATGAATCTAAAGGAACAAAGGCAAATACAATATGAGCCAGTTTGTCAGAAAGATAGAAAGGCAGCTGGATTCCTGAGTTCAAGGTCAGCCTAGGACAGAACGAGGTTAGGCCTATGTGGTGATGGTGGTGGTGGTGGTGGAGAGGTGGGAGTAGAAATGGTAATTTCAGAGCAGGGTCCCACCCATCTAACTTATCATCTGTGCTTAACAAAGGCAGAGAGACCTCTGAATTCTTTTATAGGGTTAAGAAAAAATGTATGCTTGCTGTCTTTAAGAATCAAAGGGCTGGGGTCCCAGGATGCTTATTCATAAGATAATCAAAGGAACCTGGAGTAAAAACTTGATTGCTGTGTAAATAAAAAGCCTGGACCTGTGTTCTGAACTATTCAGAGAAGTTTTTAGAATAAAAAGAGAACTGCTTGGAGAACAGAGACACAGACAGACCAACACATGCGTGTCACACACACACACACACACACACACACACACACACACACACACACATACACATGCACACACACGCACACACATATGGAGGGGGAGAGAGAGAGAGAGAGAGAGAGAGAGAGAGAGAGAGAGAGAGAGAGAGAGCAGGCCATGGACAGAGATCTCTTAGAATAGCAAGCAAACAGAATGTAGATGAGAAATTTCCAGAAAGAAAGCAAAATATATAAAGAAGCAGATTGGAAAAGTTGTATTGTAAGGCTTGAAGTGAGTCTTAACTACCAGGAGACACTCAGAGTTCGACACAAGAACAGAGTTCGATGCAAAGGCGAGAAATTTATTTTTCTGGCTCATTGGGGTCGACTCTCAATCAGCCTTTCGTGGCAAATGACTAGAAGGCAACCCCAAATGGCTATAACAAGCAGTTTTTATACTTTTTAGGGGTACAGGTTAAATCAGCAAGGTTACAGTTTAAACTTATCGGCTAAGCATATTGATCTTTGAATCTATTGGCTAGCAAGCATATGGCATGCATTCAAACTCTATCTGGGACCAGAGGGTCAGGTAACTATCAGTCAGCATATTCTGCAGTTTTTCAAGAATGTCCCTGCTTTTCTGAGAATTGTGGGTGGAGAATGCAACTTGGCTTAGCCTTGACCTACTCATGGCCTGGCGAAAGCCCTGGGGTCCTTCAGTATCAAGCAGAACACAGGTTGTTCTGTCTCTTGGATCCACAATTTGAACTCAGGTCATTGTTCTCACTGTTCCCAGACCCCTTCTCTCAGAACCCCTCTCCATGGTGAGACTGGTCCTTGACACATGCTCATGTGTATGTATGTATGTATGTGTTTCAGTGTGCTATATATATGTGCTGTGCATACTTACATGTATGCATATGTGTAAGTCTTGTGTATGTGTATATGCATATATATATGTGAATATAGATAATGTATAAGTATATGCTGTATAGTGTACTGCATGTCCTGTATATGTGTGTGCATGTATATATATGTATATGCATATGTATGTTAACATATGTGTGTGCATGTGTATATGCACTGTGTATCTATGTACATGTGCATTTCGTGTGTGTGTATGTTTGCATATGTATATATATTCTGTTTATTATGTATATACATATGTATGTCTGTATGTGCTGTGTGTGAGTGTTTGTCCATGTCTGTACAGTTGTGTATACATTTGTTCATGTGTATAGATACCAGTGGGGTGTATAACACAAATGTATAGCGCAAATGGTACATTTATAATAGCAAATAAATTAAGAAAAACTTTTCATATTTGCTTCTGTAAAAGGAATGTTTTATCTTCTGACTGTTTCCTCCTGATTTATTTTTACTGGTTTTAAGGGTTTATTTATTCTCTAATACTCTTTTGTTTATGTTTCCTGTTTTTCCTGTTTTTTTTGTTTTCACTTTTTTAAACTATGCTTTTGTTGACATGGTTAATGTAATATAACTGAATACAGCTATTCTTGAGACAGATCTTGCTGTGTAGCTCAGGTTTGCCTGGAACTTCCTATGTAGCCCAGGCTGCCCATTAACTCACCGTCCTGCTGTCTCGGTCCCACGAGTGCTCATAGTAATTCAGATGTGTGATGATCAGCTTTCTTTGTATCCCCTTTGTACAGGGCTCTCTGTGACCCAATTCAGTTCCTGGTGATACTTTTCTATCACTTTTCTAAAAGAATTTATGGCTTTGCTTTTGATATTTAATTATATAGTCTCCCTAGATTGATTTTTATTTATTTATTTTATGTTTGCATGATATAGTGGCTGGACTCGTTTTCCCTTTATATGTCCAGTCTTCTTAGCACTGTTTCCTGGAATGACCTTCCTTTCCCAACTCCTCCGGATTCTACCCTCGTAGATTTAGTTGTTGATTTAAAGATATTGTTATATCAGTCTGGTTCCACTCTCAGTACTACATTTTCTTTTTATTATCATTATTGTTTTACTGAAATTAATTTTTGTCATACAGTATATTCTGTTCATGGTCTCCATCCCTCGTTTCCTCCCACCTCCCCACCCATCCAACTCCACAGGTCTTCTCTTCCTAGAAAACGTAAGATAGTAAACAAGCAATCAAACAAACATAGCAAACAGACAAACAGAAAGCAAAAGCACATGGAGCACACACACAGTCACACAGATGAGCCCCCAAACCCACAAAATCAGAAACCATAGTAAATAAGCCAAAAACAAAACAAAACAAAACAAAAAAAAACCAAAAAAAAACAAGTAAGGTTTTAAAAAAAGCCCAAAGAAAGCATTATGGGAAAAAAGAAATCTCCAAAAATACCATGGTTTTGTGTCTGGCATCTACGGCTGGGCATGGGTCTCTGTGAGTTCTTACGTTCATCAGTCCTGTTTGGTTTGGAAGATGCTGTTTCCTTGGTGTCTTCTACCCACCACTGGTTCTCACAAAATCTTTGTATCTCCACTCGAATATAGTTCCCTGAGCTCATCTTTGACTGAGTGTTCCAAGGTCTCTCACTCTCTGCATGTTGCCCTCTTGTGGGTCTCTGCATTAGTTCCCATCTCCGGCAGGAGGAAGCTTCTTGATGATGGCTGAGTAAGGCACTGAGGTCTAGCTGAACGGTGTTCTGAGTCGTTTTATTTCTATGTTCCTTTGGCAGCACAGTAGTCTCTGGTTTCCCCCTTAGGTCCATGGCTTCTGTGGTTCTTCACACAGGCAGTGCCAGGCATGGGTTTCATCTCAGGGACTGGGCTTTAAAGCTTCTCACACAGTGCTTGGTTACTCCTACGATGTGTGTGCCACCACTGCACACGGTGCCATGCAGACAGACCTTTTGTTTGACAGTCATTGAACACCTTGCTGTGCAAGCATTCCTACTGTGTTGCTTAACACAATCCCCTTAGCTCATCCCGCCTTTTACATTCTCATGCAAACTTAACTACTAATACATTATTTTATAACACATTATACTTTTCTATTTAATTTTGCATCTGTCTTCAGGCTTCAATATGTCTTCAACGTAGAAAGGGTTCAACATATAATATCCAAACGAGCAAATGAAGTAGTGTATTCTTCCAGGGGAAACTGTAGGTTCTCCTAGTCTTTCCTCTTATTCAGAATGTGACTCTTGAAGTCATTTCGCAACAGACTCAATTCGCTCTCAGTTGGACCATGGCTTATATCTGAGAAGAGGTTAATGAACAACTTCACAGGAAGACTGAGTTTTAGTGACAACCAGTTCTAAAAATCTGTAAGTTGACTTAGAGAACAACTGAAAGGTGATCCTGTTTCCATAAAACTGATCATAAATCCCAATTCTATAATTATATCTTTTCTAGTACATACTACGTTACCTATACTTGTTAAATGCATGATGAACAAATTACATCATCTTTAGAACTTCGTTTGGACTTGTTGCTATAAGTGCTAAAGCTTTTATTTTCTCTTTTTGTGGACTTGATAACGTGTCTCTTTTTCTATTTTCATAGCTTTTCCCTACTGCAGTAATCCACATTAGCATACTGTAAGAATGCTAAAAATATGAAATACTTCATTCGAGGTTGTTTTCAATGTATAAGGTACATTTGTCTTGATGCTCTGGTCGCATTTTCCCAGGGATGTTTAAAAGGCTTGTAGTATAGGCTCTGTGCTTGGGAGCAACCCAGTTTTAAAAATGGTTTTATTGTTAATACTTTGCAATGAGGTCCCATGTAGACTTTAACTGGCTTCTAGTTCACTACTAAGCTGAAGAAAACTTCAAACTTCTTACCATTGTGCCTCACCTCCTAAGCTCTGGGGTTATAGAGAAGTTCCATTGTGTCTACTTTATATATTGCTGGGGATTGAACTCAGGGCCTTACACATACTAGGCAAATACTGTACCTCCTGAACTTCATACACACTCAGTCCCAGATTAATACTTAAAGATATATGGGCCTCCTTAAAACGTGGAATCCTCTGAAATAATTTCTGCATGAACTTAAGTTCAGGCCCCATGTCTAGCAGTAGATGCCAGCACAAAGAGAACTCATTTGTACTTTTAGAGGTTTTGTTTTGTTTTTTTGTTTTTGTCTCACAATACTTTACCTAGTCTCCCCACCCCTTACAGATATTCTAATACGACATAATTCCTGATTTTTGTTTTATGGGCTTTCTGTATATGCAGATGTGTGTCTCTCAGTGTCTATTTGTGTTCTCGTACTTTTCTTTCCTATGTCTTTGTTTTGTCCTATTTTTGTTTGTTGGTTTTTATTTATCTTATTCCATTATTATTGTGAGTTTCATATCACACACCCCAGTCCTGCTCACAGCTGTAGTGTGTTACCCCTCTGTCCACACATCGTCACTGGCAACTGCTCATTGCCTGGTTTGAGATCTCTGGTTTCTGTGACACCATCAATACTGGATACCTACCTGGACTCCTCCTGGTTATCCTGTTGTTGCTCTGTGCCATGAAGATCCTCCAGCTTTGGAACAGCAGGTCTGGCTCTGTCGTGCAGCTCAGTTGTTTGCAGATGATATACATTTTGGGGTGAGTCAGTGGAGAACCCTGGATGGTTGCTGAACTAGTCAGCCTTCAGCTCTCCCTTATCCACACCAATAGGGTGAGCAACCTAACGTGGCTTTGCTTGGGCCACCCAATGGCACCATTGGCAGTTGGCAGGGTCAACCCTCCTGTTCTTATGTCCTCAGAGCTGACTCACCTACACCCACGCCTCCAGAGCCAGCTCCACTGTGCTGTTCAGGCAGGGTGAGGGGCCCACTCTCCCAAGTGCTGTGGCCTGTGAGCCTGGGCCAGCTCTCCTGCTCGTATATCCTTGGGACTGGCCTACCCATGCCTTTGCTATTAGGGCCAGCTCCACTGTGCTGCTCAGGCAAGGTGGAAGGCCTACTCCTGTGAGTAAGAGTGATGCTGCTGTTGAGTATGGATAGCTGTCCTGGTTCATGGTCCTGTGGGTAACTTTCCTGACTGCAGGATGGGGTAGGGGGCATCTCCTCTGTGCTGCCTGCTGCCACCAGTAAGAGATGGGGCCACCTGTCTAGAGTGCTGCATCTAATGAGTGGTGGGGCTACTCATGCACAGCCCCTGGACTTCCACATGGTCTCTGGTTGCTGCCCTGACTAGGGATATCCCCATGTTCTCTGATGGTAATATGAGCTGGGGACATTGACACCAACCCCTGCTGCTGTATAGCCATTGACTCTGGCATGGCTTTCAGTGGCAGCTCAGGCTGGTCCTCACCGTGGCTCCAGGTAGCAGGGCTGGCCACTCACAACAGGCTGTTCCTCTCTACCCTTGAGTTTCTCAGTTTCATCTCTCTTCATAATGGTCAAGCTGCTCCACTTCTCTTTCCCTCCCATCTGATCCACATACTCACACATTACTATGGCTCCTGCTGCAGGCTGGTCACATGGCTAGTAGGCCCCTGGGTGACATCCTCCATCCACATTGTGTAACAGCAGCAAGTGGGTATCTGTGGCTGGCCTGTGCCAGGCACCAGAGGACAGGTCTCTGCGCAGCATGAAGGTCCTAGGACTCTGTCTTTCTCCTCCTGTGCTGTGCTGCCTGGATTGGATTTTATCTTTATGAGTCCTAGGCATAAGACAGCTTCAGCCACCAAGCCATGCATCAAGATAGGATGACAAAAGGACTGCAGTCAGCTCTGCCCCTGACTGACACAAGGTGTGTCCTTGCTCATTGACAGGGAGGTCTGTTGTTATTTTTTAGTTGCCTATTGTAAGCTAATGAGAGGGAGAAAAGTGGGGAAGTGGAGAGGATCTGGAAGAAATTGAAGTGGGTAAGATTGTAATCAGAATCATATCATAAGTATCATAAGTAAAGAAAACAACTTTCGATTTAAAAAATTAAGTGAATTTATTTAGAGATTCTGTTAGGATGGCTACCTTCATTAGAAAGAATATTTAACTTGCTGTAATTGACCATGTAAATATAAGCATAGCTAAACTGGTTCGAATCGACATTTGAACATATTTGAGCCACCTGTGTGAACATTCTGAAGGGAGCATGTTTTATAACTTCCTATGGAAATAAATGGTAACTCATACCAATAATTATTTTACTCAAAACTTTAGTATGAGTGAAAACTCATCTACGTAGCAGGAGGGGTATATTGTTTAAGAGGAAATTTTGTCCTGACATAAATGAAATTAGAAACATAACCTTAAAATCAGCATCATATCTGGAAAAGCTAACTGGCCGGCTTCCTTAGAACAGCGAAACTTCAGAACTTGCTGCTTCGGCCATATCTTCTGTGCTTGTGTTTATTTGACTGATTTCCAAAGCAGAAATTAGCAATCAGAAAAGAAAAAGCTTGGAGAACTAACAAAACAAAATATCTTCAGGACATCTATACAAAATGAGAGCTTTCCCGGAAGTGTGATTTCACTGACAAGAGTTCAGTCCACTGGAGAGGGTTCGTCTTTCACTTCTCATTGTCGTTTGTCTTCTTGTCGTGGGGTATGAGACCTGAGGATGTGGTCTGTGGCCTTCAGGGAGAGAGCATTTTGATTGCAAATCAAGAGAGTATATTATATATTACTCCATTTCAAATCAAAATGTGCACTGTCTATTTCTTAGCTCCCCGAATAATAACCCAATGTGACCCTTGGATATTGCAAGTCTTTAGATAGGTGGATGGATAGACATTCAGATAGATGTCTTGAGTTTCAAGTTTTAGGGATGGTAATTTTCCATGTTTCTTCTTTCTCATAGTTAGGCACATATCTAGATATAGCAATAGAGCTAGATACAACTATACTATACAATATGTATATGCAGTGTGTGTGTGTGTGTGTGTGTGTGTGTGTGTGTGTGTGTGTGTGTGCCAAATATCAAGACGATTTTAAATCTTTCAGGAGAAGGAGCAATTGCTTTTCTAGTCCACAGTGATCCTTTATTCCAGGGAGAAAGTGCTCAGCCTCTAAAAGGGCATTCTCAAAAATGGTTAACATGCACCTAGGATTGATCCAGTTCAACGAAAGGTGTCCCAGGTGTTTTAATCTAAAAGTGTAAGTTCATGTATTGGTTATGTTCAAACATGGACAAAGAAGGCTAGTGAGAATCCCTTAGTGTTAAACATAGCAGAAGCTGTCCATCGTAGCTGTGAAATAGTTTAAAGTACACAGCTAATTGCCCTTGTGTATTTAGCAAGGGGGTTTTGACTGGGATACAATCTTGGATCAGGATGTTGAGAATGATAGCCTGTCTTTATCATAGACTCAACATTTCTAAGAACAGTGTAAAACCGTGAAACCTCCGCTTTGGTCTCTCCCTGGACTCTGTTTTTACTGTCTGTTTCCCTCAGTTTTCATTACTACTTTTCAGACAGATCACATAAAACCTTTTTTTTTTTTTTTTCCACAGAGGAGAGTTGTTTTCAAAAAAGAGAGAAAGAAAAATTTATGTGTCTTACACTTAAAAGGATCTTCTGGGCTTTTCCTTTTATGGCTTCTCTTTTTCCTCTTTTTTTTTTAGGTTTTTTTTTTGTGAATGTTTTTCATTAGTTATTTTTAAAGGTAATAAAGATGTGTGACAAAGTCATAGTTTCTGCATTTTCCCACTTTTATAGTTGTATTGGCCTCAGTCATCTACACTGAGGAGCCTGACATTTATTTGTATCAGATTGGTGATTTCTGGAAAATGGCTATAGATTCACATGCTTATTCTTGTCCTTGGTGGAATCCGTAAGTCCAGCCAATTCCTGAGATCCAGGTCAGGAGTGTGTAGTAAATTTTGTTTCTCAGAAATGATTTAAATCAATTCAAGGATGGTAGCTTTTCAGCCAGATATTTGGGAGACTGGGAAGTTTGATAAATACCTACTTATCACTTTAATTTTGGCATGATGAGAGAAGCCAGGGCCTCCTGCACACTGTGGCTTGATCATGGTGGGGGCATTTGACTCCGGGATGGGTGACTGAGGGGGTCCGACTGTAGCGGGGCTGTTTGTTGACATCTGGAGCCCAACATACGCTGAACATCTGCTGTACTGATGTTTCACTTCTTCAGCAACGCTCCCAGTGCCGTCGCCATAGTAAATCTTATGGCATAGGAAAGCTGGTGTGAGCTTAGAACGCATGGGGCCTTCCCACTCTACATTTCTTTGTAGAGAGCATATGTCTGCATCACAGAGTCCTATAAGCCTTTATCTCTTCCCCAAGGCCATGAGGTTTGAACATTGTTAATTATTTATTCACACACACACACACACACACACACACACACACACACACACGTACACACACACGAAACAAAGTCACATATATTCTAGAAACTCTTTAAGTCTGAAACGGCAAAAAAAAAAAAAAAAAAACCAACAAAAACCCAAAAAAACAAAACAAAAAACCAACCAATAGGCACATGTGCCAGTTCCAGCTTTTCGGACGGTGACACTCGGCATCTCTTAGTTGGGCTGTAATTGAAAATGAAATCCAGGGGCTGAGGGATGGCTCAGCAGTTATTGCGCTCATTGCTCTTACAGAGGAGAGGAGTTCAGTTCCTGTGCTAGGCAGAGCTCCCGGGGACACACCCGTCCAGACTCTGCAGGGCACCTGGGTCTACAAATACACATCATTAAGAATAAATAAAAGCATACTCTTCTTCAAAACTAAAACCTCCGATTCTTGACAGCTCAACTGAGTCTGTAAAAACTTCTGAACATTCCTGTCGGTGTCTGACAACTAACTTTGCTTTGTAGCTTCTCCTCCCCTTGTGTAGCTTTGACTCTAGGAACCGGAGGCTGTCATTTCTTTATTCAGTTGTTTATCTGTTCAGCACCTCTAACTTGCTCTCCCTGCACCATGCATTGTGCTGGGACCTGTGGACAGAAATATGACTAAACAGGTCCCCGTGACTGAGGAGCTTTTGTTTTGTGAGGTTGGGCACAGATATGAACCTCTGCCCAGATGGCATTCGGGCAACATAGGACATTCCAACCCTCAGTGATCAGAAGGAAAGGTCAAGCAGGACCCTCACAGTATCTTTCCTGAGTCTAGAAAGCATGAGGCTGTTGGAGGGGCCTGGAAGGGGCAGGGTTGGGGGTAAAGAACTAAAGGGGGCTTTGGTAGATCTTTTGTTATAGGTGAGTAGCAATCACTGAGGAAGTAGGGCAGAGAGAGCTTGGATGTGTGGGATGTAAAGAGACCTCGAAGTAGAAGGAGCCTAAATTGAAGAAATCATTAAATCTGCACTAAAAGTAACAAAGACTCACATTTGGTTAAGAATGTAAAAATGGAAAGAGGGGCAGAGATCTGATCTACATATAAAGAGAGATCTGGGAGTGAGAAGTGCTCAGGGCCAACCTTAATGAGTGCTGGTTTCTGGGTCCATTCTTTCAAAAGTAATACAGCTTTAAATTTATATAATTTAAAATCATTTGTCTGTATTTCTCATGTATATGACTTTTGGTCCATTTCACCTTCATTAACCTTTTTCATCACTTCCTCTTTCACTAAAACTTTATCTCAGTAACAAGTCCCTCACCTACTGTGATAGTTCATGTTTGTACGCATGTTAAAGAGTGGGGAAAGGGAAGAAGGCAGAGGGGAGAGGAAGAGGGGAGGGGGAGAGGGGGGAAGAATGGAGGGGAGGAGGGGAAGAGTGGAGGGGAAGAGGAGAGCATTATTATAGTTGCTTGCCTGAGCATGGATGGTGCTTATTTACTGAAGCATTTGCAAATTATCAGTGTTTATTCAAGTGAAAAATAGTGCCCCCTCCCTCAGCAGCCATTAACTACCCATAGTCCCTCAGTGAGGGCTGAGGCCTCCCAAGTCTTTCCTCAATCCACGATGAGGGGGGTCATGGGCCCAACTTTGTACATGTCTTGTAGGGTGGTCACAGCTGTGGAAAGCCAGAGGTGATGAAAACATCTAGGGCTGATGAGGCCACATTCCTTAAATCTTAGTCTTTTGATCTGCATCAATCTGCTAAATTAACCACTGCTTACTGAGAAGTGGTTTTTCTGAGGATGGCTGAAAGCAGCATTTATTTACAGTTGTAAATATCAATATTTAGAAGGCTGTTCTAACACTTTACCCACTTAGCAGAACAGTAGCAGTAGATTCATCCCTAGGATCTAAGACCTCTGGAGACACCAGCTTTTGATCGGTTTTATATTCACAGTACCAGGCCTAAGTTTCTAAATGTGAAACCAGCCTCAAGTCCAATCAGAAAGCGGTTGGTTGTCTCATAATAGCTTGCTCCTGTTGCCCCAGTAGGCTGCCTTGTTAAGTAGGTTGTTAGTAGCTCAGTGGTTACAGCTGATTAGGAATGGGGATGACTTTCTGCCACACTAGCATTCACAACTAGCATATTCTGGTACTAAGAAAGCTACCTAGCAGGGAGGAGTCTTCAAGGATAGTTGACACTTGATTTCTCTGTTCTGCAACCCAAGTGTTTATTGTCACTGTCCTTCTAGTCCTATTTATACCCTCCAAACATCAACTACACAATGTAAGTCAGACCAATACATGCGCGTTGTTAGCACGCATGAAGTATCCTTCATCACGTGCCCTTTCACATGCTTGATTTAGCAGAACAACCTTTCACCTGCTTCTCTGTCAGCTAAATGTTCCTTCACATGTTTGCCCCAGCAAAACACCATCCAACCATTTTTCCAAAGAACACTTCAGTTCCCACTTCACAGCAGCAATGGCCTTAGTAATGCTTTAGAGCCTCTGAGGCACCCCGGATGAAGGTTCCTTGTGGGGAAGTTTCCCAAACCTGGTTCTAGGACTTTTGTTTAATAATATACGTCTTCTTGAGGGGAGTATCACCCAGCCACACAGTGCCACCATTCAAACTTGAAAAACATATTTTAATGAACCTACAAAATGCTAGGTTTCTACCAGGCTTTTTCATTCATTTCTACTTTTAGGTAACCCCTCTCTCTCTATCAACACCTGATTTCCTCCAGCCCACTTAATCCTTTCCATTCATCAGCTTGCCCCACACTCTACTTCCATATCTCATGCATTCTGCTACTCCCTCCTCTCTCCCTAAGGCCTCTTCCCCTCTGCCCCTCCAATGGCAACTTTCAATTTTCTTGGTCTCTGCAGACACACAAAGCCACACACAATACTCTAAAATCTGCAGCTAGGATTCACATATTAGAGAGAACATGTCTATGTGTCTTGAGTTTGCTATGTTTCCCTGTTACTCTATCGTGGCGTGCAATTACAGAAGATCTTTTAAAGCACTGAAACAGACCCTGGCATCTTATTTACGTTGTCCACAGTTGCTAAAAGGTGAGTTTGACTGCAGCTCAATCAAACAATGCTCAAAGTGTATTAGAACACTACCCACAGCCAAGAGATAAGTAAATTCAATAAAAGAAAGAATAAGGGATTTTTGTGCTTATTTTTCCCAATGACGAGGAATAAAATCAAAGACATTTTGAGAGGACAATGAATAAATAGCCCAAATGAGAAGTGATATCTTTGAGAGGTGACTTCTGAGCACCGTTCCATATCCTTCCATTATCCCCAGGACAGATGGTAAGTAGTATTTACCTGCAGAGGTCATGATATTGTAGACAGCCCAGATTGCCGTTCTCCGAGACTTTTTCTCACACTGTAGAACTGTTTCCATCCATGGCTCCTGCTGTTGCTTATTGGACAGCTACCCTTTGCGTCTTTTGTTTTCTCAAGGAGTACCAGAGCCTATGCACATTCTTTTGCCTTTCCAGTTTTTCTATGGAAATCCCCATGAGCCCACATCAGACCCAAGAAACACTTCAGGTATGCAGAAAATGGTGTCTCTCCAGCCATTGGCTCCTGGTCAACTTGCCGCTGACAAATTATTTAGAGATGCTGATTAGGTTACGTGGGGTCATGACCTCCCAGGCCTTTGCTGATTTGTCATGAAGTTATTGGTCATTTTCCAAGATCAGCAGGAGGGGCAGCGCTGAGAGAAGCCATTTATAGAACATTACTTGGCCTGAGACACAGTGCTGACCTCTTGTCATTAAGAGGCTATGGGGCCAATCACAACCAAAGTTAAAGTCTGATGCTACCTCTAGGACAGATATCACAGCAGGAGCCTCCACAGCTGGTCAATTGAAGTCAGATGTTCCTCCACAAGGAGGGATATGGCATGTGTCACAACAAACTAAAGGGTCCTAGGCTTTCACTTGGGAGGGACAGTTTTCCTCATATGGTCACATGGTTCTTAATTAAAGGAGTTTGTTCCTCGAAACATGAACAGTATCGTTTTCTGGCTTGATAGCACAGCATTGTTCTTGGTGGGGTTTGTATGATTATTCTCTCTCTCTCTCTCTCTCTCTCTCTCTCTCTCTCTCTCTCTTTCCTCTCTCTTTTGAAGTTTCTCAGGCATCTGCTTGTCCAACCCCTCCCCTCCCCCTTTCTGCTTGTGCTTCTCCTCTACTTAAGAGAGAATGTGGGAGTTTGCCCTTGTTAAAGACATGTTAATTCTAGACATGGCTTTACATGTTGACATTTCCCAGTTAGCTCACAGCTCGTACCAGCATTCTGTTGAAACTGTGCCATGATATACTGCCAGCAAGTGGGAGTGGTGAAAAATACTAGGAAGGCTAGTGACGGCTAAAATAACACAAAATAGCAGCGCTGTCATCACCCATTCTGACAATGCAGACCTTACGAAAAGCACAACGAGAAGACCCCTGTGTATCCGACACCATTTTATCAAGAAATAGTTGGCTTGTATGGTTCTGATCATTTTTAGAGCGAAGAACTAGTGAGTTTTTGCTTCTTCAAAGAAACGAATCTCCTTACATTAAACAAGCTGGCCCTGAGTGGTTTACCTACTCCCCATATTTATTTTTATTTAAAATGCCTTGTTTCTATTATTCCTTTCAGTTTGAAATCAACTTTCAGTTTCTTTCCTTCGGGGAGAAGACAATCATTCAGTCCTTTAAAGTAGTTGCTTTGTGTAATAGCCAAATTTTAAGGAAATATAAATTAAAACCACTTGCAATGATTAAACCTGAAACTAACAAATACTTCCATGCATGTAACATAACTAAATTTTTTTTTTTACTAACATGACTGTTTAGTGCAAGATATTCTATTTGTAAAATGCTTGCCCTTGGCTCATCATGAAAGGTGTTTTTTTTCCTCCTGAAAAATACCAATTATCCCTGATTTTGTGTTGTCACTTCATGTTCTTTTTCCAATGCAAAGAAAAAATAAACAAAACCTAGAAGTTGATCTTAAATATCAAAAATCAAACCAGATGAAGGGGGAAAAGTGCATTACCCTATGCACTCGTGGAAATTAAAACACAAAGAGCTCCTCAAAGAGCACTGCTTTGTGCAATGCTGCTGGGACGCAGAGGCAGACGCGTGTTTATATTAATCATCCTCTTCTGGAGCTTCCTTTGGCCACCAAATGCTGCCTTTCAGCTGTGTGGGCTTTCTGCCCCAGGGATGCTGACACTGGGCAGTACTGGAAAATGTTTCCCAAGCCCTGAATGTGCCAGACGGAGACCATACAGACTGTCTGCGAAAGCCATGACAAAATCACTTATTAATTTCCATTAAGTTTCATTATGGTGATTACAAGCAGCCAGGTGTACACGATCCTGGGTGGAAACGAAGCAGATATTCATTCTAAGCTGGAAGATTACCTGGATGTCTTCCTGAGTTTTAGGAAGTTTGTATTCATTTGTTCTTGCTCAACTGTTAGGCAAACCTGAATTGGGTGTTAAGAAAAACGCTTATATAGTAGCAATTCTGTTACACGATTATGGCAACGTGACTTAGCACTAGCCGACACAGTCACACACTCTGAATTTAATGTCTCCACATCTATTGACACTCTTTAGAACAGGAAGAAGAAGGAAGCTGTACACGACTGGAATGACTCCTGATATTACAGCTTAGTGGATTGTTAACTATAAAAGACACATTCATGTGGGACTTTCCATTCAAATTAAAACATTTAACTTGGCATTTAAGATGACCAGTACTTAATATTTTTGGCTTAATTCATTGTGGTGAAAATTAAAGAACCCATAAAAAGGCCTTTCCACATTTATCTTAGGCTGTGGAAGTCTTCATTCAGACACAACCTCTGGTAAAGTTCTGTTCCCAATCTGTTTTCTAATACTAATGGTGGAAAAGGTGGTCGGCATCTCCAGAAGCACTTTCTTCCCCATCAGTGACTCAGTCCGGGCATCACTATCTCTCCTTCTACCTGAGGGAATTTTATTTCTTCTAAAGGCAGTTCTCATTTTTAATTATCTAAACAATACACAGGCATATGTGTTAGCTTTTGTATTGGGAATTTTCCATTTTAAAATTGCCTTCTGACCTTCGAGCTTATATTGTGTAATTTAAAAGGTTTTTAAAAATAGAAATAGGAAAAAAAGTCATTTCGAAGTAAATGAAAACACGGGCTCTCTACTACTGTCTATAAACAGAAGGACCAAACTTTCTCAGCCAATGGCAGATAGAAGACTGACTCGGGTGGGTTTCTCGGGAGAGAAAGCAGGAAGGTTTGGAGGGGACTTGAGGATTTATTCTTGTACCAACAGGCTATGACAACACAGAATCACCTATGGCACCCATCGAGACCTGTGTCACCTGTGGCCACAGGCACCTTGCTGGTGCGTCTTAAACAGTGTGCAGTGGTGAGAAGCCAAGGCCTGTAGTCTGTGCAGCGTGCCTATTTTAACGTGATATCTGTGCAACACATGTCAGGTGTTTGTTGGATGTGTGGATCAGTGAGTCGCAGCATTGTTACAAGTCTTCAGGAGAGTGAAATCCTTTCTAGAAATGGGTTCTTAGAATAAAACGAACGGTTTATTTAAGGTATGGTAAAGTTTGGATTCTTAGGAAAGATCTTGGATTGGACGTAAGTACATGCGGTCTGCCACGCAGGAAGGGCGGCTTATAAATACAGGTTTAACACAGCGAATCCTTGCAAGCACGCAAGTAAACGCCAATAACTTGGGTTTAATCTACAGCAGCAACGCCAGCCTAGAGGACTCAATGGTTGAGAGCAGGAAGCCAGGCAGAAGCCGAGAGGCATTTTGGCTTGCTTTGTTTTCCCTACCTTAAGTTTCCCGGGGCTCCTCTGCTCAGTTCTTTTTCTGGATTCATTTGGGCTGTTTCTTGCCATTGCAGTCAGATGGCGGTTAAGCTGACACAGTCCGACAACTACCCCACCCCGGGGTGGCTCAGTGCTCCTCCGCAGGCCTGAGTGGGGCCTTTCCACATGTGGCAGCTGGCTCCCCCAATAATCTCCCCACTGAGAGCAGACACCCCTGGATCGGTGGCTTAAAACCTCTGCTTATATTACATGTGCTAACTGTCAGCTTTCACAAAGTAAGCCACTAACTAGATGCAGGAGAGCTGGATCAGGAGGGTTTACAGAGAGATGTGGTTGACTAAAGACCCTTACGATTGGATCCTAACCCTTTCCAGGAGTAACCTTATCAGCCAGTCAGTTTTTCTCCCCGTGGCTCAGTCTGTTTGAAGGGATGTGTTCGGGGTTCTCTTCAGAGGCTGCCTGAGCATAGTACTCAGTCATCAAAGGATAATGAATTATACATCTGGGATATATGCGACAGTTTCTGGTCCGCAAATGCACATAGTAAAGCCAGCCAGGTTGGTGGAGGTAATACGAGTTTTAGCATAGGAACAGGATCATTTCTGGTAGCAGTGCTTGTGCGAGCGACAAGAGGTAGCAGCTTAGCTACAGTATCTTTAACTCCTGGTAACAGTTGGGTGGCTTTAAAAAATATCTATCAGATGATCATTCTTAGAAAAATAACGGTGTAGGGGTTTTCTACCTTTTGGTCGTACTAAAACCCACCAAAGCTTCCACCACACTATAGTGAGAAAGAAAGCACACACTGTGAAATAGATACCATTCACTCAGAGCAAAAAAAAAAAAAAAAAATCAGAATTTACAAAGCACGTTGGATGTACCTGTGATACAAGGAAGAGTGTGACTGGAATATATTTCATACACATATGAAACTGTCAAAAAATTAATTTAAAAGGAATTAGTTTAAAGTGCTTTTCCTGGTTCACTGACAAAGTTTACAGATCATTACCTTCTTGACAGGCTGCTCAATGAAGAGACGACTGTAATTCCAAAATAAGCCACCAACCAATGCTTACTTAGCTATTCATGATAGTTTATGAAAGGGACACAAACATAGGTTAAGAAATGGTTACTATTTACATAGCTACCCTTTAGGATCAAAAATGTCTGTTCAAAAGATGTTCACTGCCTAGGATGTCAACCTGAGTGTGATTCCTAGAACACCCAGCATGAAGGAGAGAACTGACTCCTGCAAGTTATCCCCTGACACTGTGAGTGCCACACAGCACAGGAGCATGCACACACACACACACACACACACACACACACACACACACACACATACATATTAGTGCATGTACACAAGCACACATGTACACACATGCATGTATGTACACCCACGTGCATGGATGCACACACACACATGCACACCATCCCATACCACTAAATAAAGAATTATGTCTACCCAATGTGCCTAGGTAATAGGTGATAACCTTGCAATTATTCCTCAAACCTCACATGGACTTTTAATATCTTCCCACCTAAACATTTTCTTCTCCATACCCACCATCTCCCATCTTCAGGCAGCAACCTTTTTTAATGAATTTCATTTCATAAGAGTCTCCTTATTGGGCTCGGAACTCGCTATATTCTATTTCTGCTGTGAGAATTGTGGCTGATAGTACAGATGAAGACTTCCATCTCCTCCCCACTCAGATAGCATCCCCTGCATTTGGGCCTTTCCTTTCCATGCCTGTAAAATCCAGACTGTTCACTGTGATGATAAAGGCCATCTATATTCTAATACATCATAGATGCTAATAGTAAAGGTTGTAAAAGAGTGAATTCCCCAGTGTGTGGTCTATCATGACTTATGGAGAAATGTCTGTTGTATTTGTTTAATGATGATTTCTGTATTTTTATTGCCTCCTACTTTCATACTGAAGTAATATTTGAGTCAGTTCATTAGATCTTTCCAAATAAGGCAACGTGTCAGTCAGAAACACCCACCCAGTTGACTGTTGAACTTATATGTGGGTGTCTCACAACCACAAGCTACACATTGAAGCCTCACCTCCCAGCATTCAAGTTCACATAGAGAAATCTGTTCATGAAGGAAGGCAAACTATAGTTCCCTCACACCGCATCACAGGCATTTATCTAAGAGTCTTTGTATTATGCTTCTATTTTTACAAAGTGTTCATTTCTTTCTTTCATGGTATAATTAACGGTTGTTGCTTTGCTTGATGACTGTAAGGGAGGCCCTGAACACTTACTTGTTAAAGTTAGAAGAGAGTAACGCTCAAGAGTTTCTTTTTAAAAATGTGTTTTTATTAATTTCTTTTAAATTTGCCGCAGCACTTTCTGGATGTCAATGTCTCTTAAGACCAAGTAGGACAGGGAGAGCGGATTTGAAAAGTTTGTTTGCTGAGTGAGAGCTGTAGGGTGCTGAATGCATTAACTGGCAGCTTTTAATTAGAGGTTGGACAAATATTACTGATTAATATGCCTTGCTAAAAATGCAGGAAAAAGTAGCAAACCATGTCAAGACATTGGTGTTCCTAGGAGTTCTGTCTTGGACCACCTTTACCTCTCATTTGCAGTCTCATCCCCTCCCCGGGCCTGGGTGATCATGACATATACATGTCTCTCAAATAGAGGTCTTATCAATTGATACCCAGAAGTTCCTCATCCCCAGTTGGACCCATGACCAACCGTGTCATTGATCACAAGGCTGTTGTTCTTCAATGCCCAGCACCAGCAGCCACTGCTCTCTGCTTCATATATCCATCCTTCTGTCTCATTTCTCATATGAATTCATACTTCCCACTGCCCCCATGGCCTAAGCACTTTTCAGACCCCACTGCCTAAATATCACAACAGTCACTGAATGCTGATTTGAACTTGGAAAGAGAAAGCATAGTCAAGCTCAGCAACATGTCCAGACTAATTTGCTTCTGTGTTCACTTTCCTTGGTTCCACCTGAGGCTTCATTCTTTCCAGAAACAAAAGACTGTCACTTTAGAGTACATAAAATTATATCCCACAGGCTAAATGCACTCTTATAGGACTCAAAATGTTTGAAACAGTGGCAGCACCTTTTTGATATGCTACAGATGGCCAAGTTAGTAAGTTTGTGTCAGTTCAAACTGGTAAGTTTCTTTGGGTTGGGGGGGGGGCAGCACACTAAAAATGACACTTTTTATTTTGTCTTTAGATTCTAAAAGCTTACTTGAGTAACTTGAACAAAATGTGTACTGTAAAGGTGAACTAGCTTCTAAACATTTACTGATGCTTTATCTGTTTCTACACCGCATATCTAGGTGCACAGTAAAAACCCAAAAGTATGCCCTAGTTGATTTTTTTTTTTTTTGTGCCCTCTACAGTATCTAAACAAGTGTTGATGTTGGGTCAGACTTGTGGTGTCCACAGTATTCCTACAGCTATGATTCCTCCAGTCCCTTACACAGTCCTGTGAAGTAGGCATGCTCTCTAGAATGCCCAAGAGAAAGTGGCAGTTAGCATAGGGTATGTGTGGTTCCGAGCCTTTGGTGGGTAAGCCGAAAGCTAGAGGTAGGAGCTGTCCACTTACAGTGGAGGCTGGGGCTTTTCTCTAATCCATTCTGTGGATTCACTGTTAAGGGCCACTCTGGACCCGACAGCCATTTTTACTGTTGTTGACAGAGATTAAGTGGTTTGCCAGAACTCAGACCTTTTACTTCATCGTCTATACACCACATTCAGATACCTCCGCCATCTGCAAACACTGTCACAGTGCGAAAATACTTCGTGACTTTGAGGTTTTTAAAGTAGGAACAATTCTTATAAAATCCTATGGGTATGCCAAAGCACTCTCAGTTCAAGTTTATGTTCTACTCGAATCATAACAAAGCATATACCTTCCCAGTGTCGGTTACCTTTCTCTCTCTGTAGCAAAGCAGTTTATTTTCAATCCATAGAAACAGTCATTCTCTCACATCTCAGCAGACAACACTTGGAGCAAACCTGTCTCTACCTTATTTCCTCTTTCTCAAGCCACACCCTGGCCATTCTTCCCTTTTCTCCATTCGTCTACAGTATATAACTTGAAACATATCCAATTCTCAGGTTTGGCGACAGTTCAGGACCAAAGGACAAGGTCACAGAGATTATAGACTGTTGAATGTGTGACGAGGAGGCTCATAAAGACTCTGGTCAGATGTCCTTCATTTGCCTTTAATTAACTACAGCTGCTTTTTATGTTGCAAGCTGATCTTTGATCTGTTCTCCCCTTCAGACCTCTGTGTTCAAGGTAGTTAAAAACAAACTAGGAGGCCAATTTTAAAGACAAAAAATAAATAAATAAATAAGAAAGAAAGCAAAGGAGAAGAGAAGAAGAAAGAAAGAAAAGAAAGAAAGAAAAGGGAAAAAAATCCCACCGGGATAATCAAGTGACAGTTGAAGCAACCATGAGCTGTTAGCTTTATTCATTAGAGAATTTTAAACATGTCAAGAAATAGAATAATGGCACTGCTGTTAGATCAGCTTCAACAATGAAGATTACAACAGCTTTGGGACACATGAGTGGGCAAACTTTCTCGTGAAAACAGTTTATTGAGGAGCATTTTACTACGGTGGCATTGAGTCCAGCTTACACAGTTTCACAGGAGAAAGATTGGTTCAATATGCATTGAGAACTCTGGCCCTCTTAGAGTGGCAGATTTATTGTGCAACCTTGCTGTAACCCAAATGGCCCCTGCAATTAGGTTTAGAAAAACGTCCTGCAGGTTCTCCTGTCCAAGTGTCTAGCCTCTGTTTTTCCATGGAGCTTGTGCTGAGCCAGGTATAGTTCACGATGGAGCCTGGTTTTTATCATGGTAGCTACCATATAAACACTGAAGTCTCTGGTAGATCTGTGTCATCGACAAAGTCTTCCACACTGTAGTAGCACCAACTTTAGAAAATAATGGAGCCTGGCACGAAGAGTCTCGAGTGGGGGTGTTAGAAAGATGTTGGGGGGATTGGATC
Source organism: Rattus norvegicus (assembly GCF_021556685.1). NCBI lineage: Eukaryota > Metazoa > Chordata > Mammalia > Rodentia > Muridae > Rattus > Rattus norvegicus. The sequence continues at coordinate 80,801,411 of NC_141539.1, read as the reverse complement.
ACAATCACATCCAAATGGTGCTTCCTGGGCCGTATTTCTCATGGGTTGGGGCCCCCTAGTAACAGGAATGTTGGATTTCAAAGGGAACTCCACAGGCCTTTCTCACTCACCACTGAACCTTCACAGCACTCTTTCTCATAAATGCCAGAGAAGACTTGGCCTTCCCTCATCTACTGTAACCCTTGAAATTTAAAGGAAACAAATGCCATTCTGTAGTTTACAATTTTTGTGTTCTTAAAAGTGATGTTGATGCCCTGGACAAAAATAAGAGGCCTTTTCAAAAGCAGCTAATTCACTTTTCTCCAAAATGATATTTAAGTACTCCATCTATATCTCTGTACACGTGGACCCGTCCACCATCGAGCATGAACTGTGGCCAGCACTACCCAGTCTACAGCTCTTGCCTTACCGTATCACAGGTCTCTTTGTTGGATCTTGGATCATGTCAAAGATCTTGCCATTTCTTTCTGAAAGAGGATACTCTTTTTTTGAAGGACAAGAATTGACCTGTAGGAAATGTCTGTGGGAAGTGTCATCGTTGGCTGAATATTTTCTTATTAACAAAATTTTTTGTTGCTTCCTTGAGAATTTCACATCATGTACCCAATCCTACTCATTTCTCCCTAACATTCCCCTACTCTGGGTCATTGAGCCTCCATAGGACCAAGGGCTTCCGCTCCCATTGATGCCAGGTAAGCCCATCCTCTACTACATATGCAGCTGGAGCCATGGGTCCGTCCATGTGTATTCTTTTTCGGTAGTTTAGTCCCTGGAAGTTCTGGGATGTCTGGTTGGTTGGTGTTGTTGTTCTTCCTATTGGGTTGCAAACCCCTCAGCTCCTCCAATTCCCTCCCCTAAGTCCTCCATTGGGGTCTATGAGTTCAGTCCGATGATTAGCTGCGTGCATCCACATCTGTATTGCTCAGGCTCTGGCAGAGGCTCTCAGGGGACAGCTATTCCAGGCTCCTGTCAGAAAGCACTTCTAGGCATCAGCAGTTGGGTTTGGTGTCTGCAAATGGGATGGATCCCCGGGTGGGGCAGTCTCTTGGTGGCCTTTCCTTCAGGCTCTGCTCCATTCTTTGTCCCTGCATTTCCTTTAGTCAGGAGCAATTCTGGGTTAATATTTTTGAGATGGGCTGGGGAGGCCTACTCTTGGATCCCTCATCAAAATAATTCCTGAAAAGCTTCTCATGGCTGTCCAGGGAGATTCAGGATTAAATACAAAAGTCAGGATTATAAGGAAAGTCATTGTTTAATGTTGGTGGACAATATGTTAGGTGCTGAATTCAGTACAGTTTTTATGCTCATTTAGAACTGATGACAGTCTAAAATTTCCCCTAAGTTGGTTGGTTTTCCTTTTAAGAAACCAGTGATAATTTTAGATAACGTGAATTTTAGAGACACTGTGAACTTCATAAAGCAAAAAATTATTAAATTTACTCAATATATCAGAACTTGTAATATATCATACATGTATATGTGAGTATATATATATATACATATATATATATCTCACTGATAAATCACAAAAATCTATCAAAATATATAATTTTCACTTTCACTTACCGATCATGCCAAATCAGTGAATAGCTAAGACTCTTGGGGAAATTTTGGCTTTATTCTTACAGACTTACTTTTTCCTTCATATTATTATGTGCGTCACAAAATCAAAATCTGATACCTGTCAAATTTCCACAGGGAGATGCCAAACAGAGAACACAGACATGTGCATTTATGTGGGAAACTTCAATAGGCAGAAGTACATCCCCTAAAAGAATTGTACAGCTTTTAATAAGTTACATAAGTCATTTGCTAAACGCATAGCCACAGGATTCATTGGATTCAAATTCCTGTCACATTCATGGAAGGCCAAAGCACCACACAGATGACAACTGAGGCAGAAACTGGAGCTTCAAGTTCCCACTCAGAATTTAGAACTTGACTTCTAGAAGATTTCTTCCTTACATTTAAGAGCAATCTAAAATAAAAATAGCTGAATCTTAATTGGTACAATAATTCAACATATTTACAAGAACTCTGTGATATTTCAACACATCTGTGTACAGTGTTCAAATATACAATGTTAAAAAGTCAGTAATTGGCACATTAATCACTTCAAGTGTTTAGTATTTGTGTTTAAAAAGTTCAAATTTCTCTCTTAAAGTGCTAGAGAACATTTGAACTTGGTCCTCTTATATATGAATATTCCTAGCATGATTTCCTCTGATGAATGAAATGAAAGAACATTAAACGCTCTTAATTATCATTTCTTAGCTATAATCTTCAATTCACTGGTATGTCAATGACAGAAATAAAACATAAACTAATATTTTAAAGCCTCTTAAAAACCGGTGAGTACCTGGGCATGGGCTCACATTTTACTCTTAACACTTGGGAGACAGAGGCAGGTGTATCTTGTGAGTTCGAGGCTAGCCTGGTCTACATAGTGAGTTCCAGCACAGGCAGGACAAAAAGACGCTGGTTAAAAAGAAAGGAAAAAAAAAACAGTGAGGATTCTAAAAGTATGTGGCCTAATTGGTTTTATGTTTCATATTTTATGAAATATCATGTTTTTAATGCAGTTTAGGCTGTTTATGCACACATAGTGCTCAAGGAATATTCACATTCCTCTAATTCTTTTCAGTAGTTCATGCTGATTCAAAATTTGGTATTTTATTGCTTCTATCCCATAAAAAAAGAGAGTATCTTTTGAACTCATTTGAGCACTACTTGGGTTGTTTATCGTCTTTTACCTCATACTTTTTATTCATCCAATTTCTTCTACTCCTTTGGATGACTTACAACATTGTGTCACTGACTTAGTTAGGGGTTTTATTGCTGTGAAGAGACACCATGACCATGGAAACTCTTATAAAAAAAAAACATTTAATTGTGGCTGGCTTACAGTTTCAGAGGTTTAGTCCATCATCATCATGGTGGCATATAGGCAGACATGGTGCTGGAGAAGGAGCTGAGAATTCTACATCAGATTAGGCAGACCACAGGAGAAAATGAACCATACTCTTCCAAAAAGGCCACACCCACTCTGACAAGGCCATACTTCCTTTTTTAAAATTTATTTTCTTTTTTGGATCTTTTTTAAAATTTACATTTCAAATGTATTCCCTTTTCTGGTTTCCAGTACATAAGCCCCTTATCTCCTCCCCCCCACCCCCCCACCCCGCTTTCTATGAGGGTGTTTGCCCTCCCCAACCACTCACCCCTTTCCACCTCCCTGCCCTGACATTCCCCTACACTGGAGGACCCAGCCTTGGCAGGACCAAGGGTTTCTCCTCCCACAGTTGCCCAACAATGCAGCTGGTGGACACCATGGGTCTGTTCATGTGTACTCTTTGGGTAGTGGTTTAGTTCCTGGGAGCTCTGGTCAGTTGGTATTGTTGTTCTTATAGCAAGCCCCTTCAGCTACTTCAGTCCTTTCTCTAACTCCTCCAATGGGGACCCTGTTCTCAGTTTAATGGTTTACTGCTAGCATTCACCTCTGTATTTGTCATGCTCTGACAGAGCCTCTCAGGAGACAGCTATTATCAGGCTCCTGTCAGCATGCACTTCTTGGCTTCATCAATATTGTCTAGTTTTGATGTATGTATATATATGGGCTGGATCCACAGGTTGGTTAGGCTCTGAATGGCCATTTCTTTAGTTTCTGCTCCAAACTTTGTCTCCATATCCTATGAATATTTTTGTTCCCCCTTTTAAGAAGGACTGAAGCATCCACACTTTGGTCATCCTTCTTGAGCTTCATGTGGTCTTTGGATTGTATCTTGGGTAATTCAAGCTTTTTGGCTAATATCTACTTATTAGTGAGTGCATACCATGTGTGGGTTGCTCGTGTGTGTGTGTGTGTGTGTGTGTGTGTGTGTGTGTGTGTGTGTGTGTCTGTGTGATTGGGTTACCTCACTCACAATGATATTTTCTAGTACCATCCATCTGCCTAGGCCACGCTTCCTAATAGTGTCACTTCATATGGATTTATAGGACCATTTCTATTCTTTTTTTTCTTCTTTTTTAGACATTCACCTTTTCTTTCTTTCTTTTTTTTCTTCTTTTTTAGACATTCACCTTTTCTTTCTTTCTTTTTTTTTTTCTTCTTTTTTTTGGAGCTGGGGACCGAACCCAGGGCCTTGTGCTTGCTAGGCAAGTGCTCTACCACTGAGCTAAATCCCCAACCCGACCATTTCTATTCAAACTACTCACCTTTACCTTGTTTCAGTGGAAAACGTCTATTTTTCCTTTAACTCATTTCTAAATCTTACATATCAACGTTCTAGTCTTATCATTTTCCTTTCTTCTTTCTTCCTGCCCAGTACTCCTGTATCCTAAATTCTCCTTTGGATTTTCATCTTATGACCTCATTTTTTTTTCCATGAGGCAATGTTTGCACACAGATGTTCTGTAATATATAGCATATCTTGGCTGGAGAGTGGAAATTTAACTTCTATAAAGTGGTTTGGGATACACTTTTATGCAGGATGCTATGCCAAATTGCACAGCGGATTGTAACAGGCAGCAGTTACCTGTGTTTTCCCTCCAGGAAGCAGTTTACAGTTTAGTAATTATAATGCCGGTTGCAATGGCTCCCAGAATTATTCTGGTAACCCTTTGGCAGGGTTCATGTGATTCCTGTTTCTGTACACCTCTCCTGATAGAATACTATTAGAATTATGAGTTTATGTCAGCTGGTCTTATCCATAAGTTAGCGTATATCATCTTATGAAGTGCATGTGCATTTAAAACTTGAGTCACTTCCTTTCCAGCCTGCTATCCTCACAGGAATATAGAATAGCCAATCTATAGACTAGAGTCCCTAGCAGGAAAGTGATTTTTAAGACATACTTCAACAATTCTGCCTAATACTTTTGAATCATTAGAATTGTGAAGATCCAGTTAATCAGGGTCAAAGCTTACATGAAATCTGAAGATTGTTACTTAAAACCACAAACACAATCTCATCATTTTTCAGATTTTTAAAAGTAAGTTTGACAAGGAGATATAAAATCCCAACTTCTCTATTACTATCCATCTAGAGTCACAAAAGATCTTCCTGTCAGATGTTTCCTTCCAACGGGCTGGCCATTGTGATTGTCTATCGAGTCATGTGACTAAAGTGAGCCAGTTAGAGCTTTTCCAGAATATTTTCTGTTGGAGCCGGGACAGAATTGGTCCCCTTGTGTCTTAAAGAAGGCAAGATGGAAACTGGAGGCTCCTGAGGTGCATGTACTCCTCTGTGTTAGGAAGCTCTGCACCAAAGTGCAAAACAAGCCAAGCCAAAGTGGGAGAGGGAGGTGTTAAGGACTTCTTAGTGCTAAACATCCTTGCCATTTTCTTAACTTCAATTATGAACTGTATTAATATTTACTTTTTTAGAATTTTGTCTCAAACACCAAGAGTCTTGAAAGATGATTTTTTCTGGAATGGACTATCTGAATGTCACACAAGCTCTTTCCACTTCTCACTAGTAAAACAACAATGTGTTCACTCTGGAAAATGTCATTGTAAAATGGGTAGCACCTTTTAGCATCTCAAGTTGCATGTAACAAATATTGAAAAGATTAAGTTACAGCACAAGAAACAAGATTTTTTTTTGTAGTCTGACAATGACCTTTATTATGTCATTGCACAACCTGAATCATAGATTGTCACAAGGAGTTTCAATCTCCCTCCTGCCTTGGACTCCATTCTGGAGCTCTCAAACTCATTCCAAGGCAAGAGTGGGTATAATTATGACTTACATGACCCTTGGATCCTTCTGACCCTGAGCTGGTAGTTATACAATGATTTTCTTTTCCTTGGAGGTGGGAAAGGTAGCCCCTTGTGATGGTTTGTATATGCTTGGTCCATGGAACGGCACTATTTGGAGGTGTGGCCTCATTGGAGTAGGTGTGTGTGGCCTTAGTGGAGTAGGTGTGGCCTTAGTGGAGTAGGTGTGGCCTTGTTGGATGACATGTGTCACTGTGGATGTGGACTTTAAGACCCTCATTTTAGCTACTTGGAAGCCAGTCTTTTCCTAGCATCCTTCAGATGAAGATGTAGAACTCTCAGTTCCTCCTGCACCATGCCTGCCCGGATGCTGCCATGTTCCCACCTTGATGATAACGGACTGAACCTCTGAACCTGTAAGCCAGCCCCAATTAAATGTTGTCCTTTATAAGAGTTGCCTTGGTCCTGGTGTCTTCGTAGATACCCTAACTAAAATAAAACCCTCAATAAGACAGGAGTTGGTACCAGGGACTGTGATAGGACTGACCATGTTTTTGTTTGGAAGAATGTGGATTTGGGGATTTTGAATTTGGAAAGCAGTGAGATACTTTAATTGGGGGCTTATTGGACTATCCTAGTAGGAATTGGAAGAAATTGTTGCTGAGGGTGATTTGAACTGTGGAAGCCTGGCTCCAGAAGTTTCAGAATAGAAGAATTTTAATATGTGGCCAAGAGACTATTTTTGTGGTATGTTGGTGAAGAATGTGGCTGCTTTTTTGCCCTTGTCTGAAGAATCTACCCGAGTCAAAGGTAAAGAGATTTATATCAATTGCATTGACAAAGGAAGTCTCAAAAAAGCCCAGCAGAGACTTCATTCTCTGGTTAAGTCTCATGAAGAGCGTTTTCAACAAGCATAGCAAGCCTAGGAAGAAAAAATATAAAATATATGGTTCAAGTATTAAAGGGGTACCAGGAGGTAGACTGAAGCTGAACCCTATGTTCTAGATATAGCCAAGGTTGTACCTCATGCTTTAGCCAGACTTGGTAATGTGTAAATATTACCAGGTGGTACTGATTTGAAGGCATGAAGGGGTCATGGATAGCAGCTGAGGCTTGGCACTGTGTGAGGCCAGGGAAGGCCATTGGTGAAGGTGTGGCCTCAGGTGCAATTGATGGCCCAGGCCTGAAGGGATCATGTAAAGGAGTTGAGGCTTGGCAGCACAAAGAGAGCCTATGGAGGGCTATTGGTGAAACCCAATTGCAGTTGAATACCCCAGCATATTGGAGATGCCAGTACTATGGGATGATCACCAGGGACAGCAGCATCAGTAGAATGGAGCGAACTAAAACCTAGAGAACTACAGAGGGCAAAGTTGAAGATGTGACCCAAGCCCTTTAGAGGAGCCCAGAAGGTCATGTGTGGATCCCAGACATTGAAACAAGAAGCTGTAATGCTCAAGCTGTCTTGGAGACCCCAAGATAGTTCAGATGCCAGAGCTTTGGGATATCTGCTGAGGAAGGTTGCTAACAGGGAGCAGAACCAGGCCAGTTCCAGTTAACAAAGGTGAAAAAGGAGGTGGAGAACTCAAGACTGCTTTGACGTCAGAGTTTGGAGTTTGTCTGTCTGGTTTCCTGTCTTGCTTTGAGGATTACAGTTGAGTGATTGAATGAATCTCAGAAGACAGTTTGAACTTTGGACTTTTAGTATTGTTGATATATTGACTACAGGGACTTTTGGAGTTGTACTAAATATATTTTGCATTATTCTATGTTTAAGTATGGCCCCCCTAGACTCATATCCCCAAGTAAGTGTTGTTCCTTTAGAGATGCCTTGGTCATGGTGTCTGTTCACAGCAGTAAAACCCTAATTAAGACGCCCCCTCTGTACTCAAATGATAAATTGAAATTAGAATAGTGCTGTTATGTTCATATTCAAGAGAATGGTAAAGGTCCATTTTACATGCAGATTTTTTATAACTTGCCTTATACGATGGGATGCATTTTGAGATATTATTTCCAGAGCAGCATGCCACGAGAGCGGTCACAGCCATGGCTCCTTCTTTCTGCCACAGCTTGTGTGTGCTGTAAGGTACCACCAAAGTAGCTGTCAAAACAGGGACAATTCCTCAGCCTGATGCCATCATGAGGCCCCTCAACAGGAGCTGTCCATGGTGGCAGCACCTCCTCTCCAGGCTGCCCAAGTAAGGCACTTCAGCTAAAGCCACCTGCTGCCAGGAAGGTCTTCTCATCCCAATCTATGAGCTGGTTTCAGGAAAGGGGGTGAAAAGATCCATGAACAGGAAAACCCACCAATCCCTCATCTTCCCAGAAAATCCCACCAACCCACTAGCTCCCAAGCTTATGACTTGCAACCCCAGCCATCCTCACTCTGGAGTTCTCTGCTCTGAAAAGCTCAACCCCCTAAGAAATGCTATATAAGCTCTGTCTTTTGTTCATTTCACTGCAGTCCACTCCCAGGAGCAGAAGCAGCCACCACTGGATGCATCCTTCCACATGCTGGACCCTCCAATAAATCCTTTTTATGAAAGTCACTGACTTGTGCGACTCTCATCAAAAGAAGTCAAGTAGTAATGAAGAGAAGAAGAGAAGAAACGAAAAGGTGGAGTGGGGCTGAGGCCCCTGAGCTCCTGAGCTTAGCTTGGGGCCTCCCCCCTGGGACCCGAGATTCCTCTGCTGAGGAGACGTCTTCTCAGAACTGCTTGGTTCCAGGGTTCCTCTGTCTCAGAACATGATTTCCTTGGGACACTGTCCCACCTCAGAGCTGTGTAGTTCCTGAACCCTGATGTCTCAGGCCCTTCTACACAGATACCTCCTCCCCTCAGAGGTGTGTGGTTCCTGGACCTCCGACTCCCAGGATACCCGTCCATCTGCGCAGGAACACTTATGTTTATCATGTATAGATAGCATGGCATTTTTACATGGTAGAATCACTAAGTCTAGCTCTTTGATATTTGTATTATCTTACACTTGCTCTGTGTGTACTGGATAGATCTCTGTTAGTTCATATAAATTTTCTTTGTGTCCTCCATCCCCTTTGACCTTTTACTCTTCATGCTAACTCTATGAGTTTCTCAGATGCCCAAGGGGAAGCATTTTTGCATTAAATCTTTAAATCCACTCTTTCAGTACTTTTCAAGAACCCAACATATTGTTTACTATATTCATCAAACCATTAAACTAATTTCACACAGCACTTGTCTGAGACTGCCTTGTTTCACTTAAAAATCATGCCTTCCAGTTTTGTTCATATCATCAAATGTGGAAAGATCCTTAATATCTGAAAACTATTCTCTTATGTGATGTCTAGTACTGTTCAACGACGTCTTGGTCGACAAAGCAAATTGGTCATGATGTAATGGTGCAAAGTAAAGAGCACACTGTTGTGGTTGTGTTTAGGATAGGAAACAACAATTGCAACAAACACTGACAATTGTATAAAAGTACACGTACATAAATATGTATTGCATGTGAATATTAACAGATGGCTTATGTTATTGGTCTACATATTTATTATGTTTTTATAAGTGTTTTAGATACATATTGAAAGACAAGTTTGGGTTTTGTTGTTGTTTATTTTTGTTTTTTTGTCTGTGTCAGGTTATGCTGCCTTCTTTTCACAAGCCAGGGCCATCTGTTTAACAGTGAACCTCAACTGAGACAATCCCTTTGTTTGTTCTGCAGGCAAATCTAACTTGCATTTTTTAAATTAGTGTTTGATATGGGAACATGACATGTGTGGCCAAGTGGTCCCGGGTTGTATAAAAAAAGCAAACTGGCCTGTAATCAGCACCCACCACCCTGCAATCACTACTTCAGTTCCTGCCTCTAGGTTCCTGCCTTGAGTTCCCGCTTCACTTCCCTGTGCGATGCTGACTATGAGCTAAGATAAAACCATGTCCTTCCCACGTTGCCTTTTGTCACGGTTCTTATCATGGCAACAGAAGTAAAACTAGGTCAAGTTTCATTTATCCTTCCATCCCCCGACGGACACTTAGGTTGATTTGACACCTTGGCTATTTAAGTAATGCTACGACAGACATGAAAGCTCTAACCCCCTTCAGATATATTTTCATTTCCTTTGGATAGGTACTAAGTTGTAGAATTGTTGGATGATTTGAAGCTCTGTTTTAGTTTCTTGAGATATATTCAGTTTTTTTCATAATGTCTGCAACAATTCACATTTGCCAAATTTCACCTTGTACCAAATTTGTACAAGGGTTCCCCTTTCTTCGCATCCTCACGTACACTGCTGTCTTTTTGTCTGGTGAACTCTGGATCCCTGTAGCTAGCACCTGTGCAAGGACACTAGGTGATCTATGTAAATCTGTTATATCAAAGGGGAGCAACATCACAGCAGCAGATTAAAAACAAATATTGTTCTTTCATGTGGTAGTCCCCATGGCAATGGCACAGTCGGTCACATAAGCTCTGGTTTTCATGATATGCTGGGACACAGTCTCCTCCCTCCCAGGGTTTCAGCAGCCCCTGCAGCACTATTTTGTTGCCAGTAAGGTATTACTGACACGAGGTTCCAGTCATTGAGAAGGGAAACTGAGTGTGGAAGACACTTAGAGCCGTGGGTTCTAGCTCCCGCATTTTGTGGCTAAGACTTTAGCTATGTGACAACATACAAAAGATGCCAGGAAATGCAGCATACTGAGATGCCATGGTGGACTTGTTTCCAGGTAAGTACTCCTCTAGTTCCCTCATCATCCCACATGCTGCTTTAGTATGTGGAAGAAATTTGTCGTTACAGTGTAAGGAAGCACATAAGGAGTCATGGCAGAAGTACTTGTCCTTGCATTTCACGCTGGTGGTTAGATACAGGCACTGGGTGTACACAGAAATCACAGTCTCCTATGGTGAAATCTGAATTCAATATAAATGTACTTTTAATAAACTTAACAACACCCTTGGGAACAGTTTATCTGTGACTTCCCACTCCTTGGCTACCCTGCAGAATTCCAGAGCAGATTATCAAGAATTTTCATCTCCATCCATCAGGAGGTACTTTTAGTGCAGACACGTTGTAAAATGCTTGAGAGAACTTTGAAATGCCCTCCTTAGGTGAATAATTAAATTCATTAAAATATACTTTATTAATATACCACCAAGCTTCAAAATAGATTATAATTCTTCCAAAGTGGCTGTATTTGGACTTCTGTATTTGTTTATTCAATTGCTTCATTCTATACTTCGAATTTCTTCCACCTCTCTATGTCTACATTAACAGTTTTTTAGGCACACATGTTTTCAGGTTATTATAGGACTTCAGTTAAATAAATTCAAAGGACTCTTGAAGGGCAACCTCAATCCAAGAAGAACATCTCCTGAACCCAGCCCTGGGAGTGCTGGTTTATTTTCCACCCTTGTTGCTGTTTTCACACACCTGTTCCTATCACTCAAAGTTTAGTCTACCAGCAGTTTTATTAAAAGTGTGGATGAGTCCAACACGGGAGTTATAAATTTTAAAAACCAAGACTGTAATACTGTCTATTAATAAAAGTGTTAGCTCAAACTAATAGAAGAAAAACTTGGGAAGCATCTGGAACACATGGGCACTGGAAAAAATTTCCTGAACAAAACACCAATGGCTTATGCTCTAAGATCAAGAATCGACAAATGGGATCTCATAAAACTGCAAAGCTTCTGTAAGGCAAAGGACACTGTGGTTAGGACAAAACGGCAACCAACAGATTGGGAAAAGATCTTTACCAATCCTACAACAGATAGAGGCCTTATATCCAAAATACACAAAGAACTCAAGAAGTTAGACCGCAGGGAGACAAATAACCCTATTAAAAAATGGGGTTCAGAGCTAAACAAAGAATTCACAGCTGAGGAATGCCGAATGGCTGAGAAACACCTAAAGAAATGTTCAACATCTTTAGTCATAAGGGAAATGCAAATCAAAACAACCCTGAGATTTCACCTCACACCAGTGCGATTGGCTAAGATCAAAAACTCAGGTGACAGCAGATGCTGGCGAGGATGTGGAGAAAGAGGAACACTCATCCATTGTTGGTGGGATTGCAGACTGGTAAAACCATTCTGGAAATCAGTCTGGAGGTTCCTCAGAAAATTGGACATTGAACTGCCTGAGGATCCAGCTATACTTCTCTTGGGCATATACCCAAAAGATGCCTCAACATATAAAAGAGACACGTGCTCCACTATGTTCATCGCAGCCTTATGTATAATAGCCAGAAGCTGGAAAGAACCCAGATGCCCTTCAACAGAGGAATGGATACAGAAAATGTGGTACATCTACACAATGGAATATTACTCAGCTATCAAAAACAACGAGTTTATGAAATTCGTAGGCAAATGGTTGGAACTGGAAAATATCATCCTGAGTGAGCTAACCCACTCACAGAAAGACATACATGGTATGCACTCATTGATAAGTGGCTATTAGCCCAAATGCTTGAATTACCCTAGATCCCTAGAACAAACGAAACTCAAGACAGATGATCAAAATGTGAATGCTTCACTCCTTCTTTAAATGAGGAAAAAGAATACCCTTGGCAGGGAAGGGAGAGGCAAAGATTAAAACAGAGACTGAAGGAACACCCATTCAGAGCCTGCCCCACATGTGGCCCATACATATACAGCCACCCAATTAGACAAGATGGATGAAGCAAAGAAGTGCAGACCGACAGGAGCCGGATGTAGATCGCTCTTGAGAGACACAGCCAGAATACAGCAAATACAGAGGCGAATGCCAGCAGCAAACCACTGAACTGAGAATAGGTCCCCTATTGAAGGAATCAGAGAAAGAACTGGAAGAGCTTGAAGGGGCTCGAGACCCCAAAAGTACAACAATGCCAAGCAACCAGAGCTTCCAGGGACTAAGCCACTACCTAAAGACTATACATGGACTGACCCTGGACTCTGACCTCATAGGTAGCAATGAATATCCTAGTAAGAGCACCAGTGGAAGGGGAAGCCCTGGGTCCTGCTAAGACTGAACCCCCAGTGAACTAGTCTATGGGGGGAGGGCGGCAATGGGGGGAGGGTTGGGAGGGGAACACCCATAAGGAAGGGGAGGGGGGAGGGGGATGTTTGCCCGGTAACCGGGAAAGGGAATAACACTTGAAATGTATATAAGAAATACTCAAGTTAATAAAAAAAAATAAAAGTGTTAGATGCAAGCACTATTAACAATAACTCCATCTCTTTCTGCCCTCCCCTTCTTAGTACCCAGACGCTGATTAAATAATTCTCTAGTGTCACCTCCTCGTGTCCAGCTTCAGCTCAGTGATCTAGCATTAAAGCATCCCCCAATATGCATTTATTCTTTTGCCCTTTCTCTTCCTCATATTCATTTGGCAAAAGCTCTTCTTGATTTACTCCTACTCTTTCTGAGTCTTTACCAACATGACTAAATGTTTCTGTTAAAATAGCAATAATTGCACAGATATTCGGGCCCTGGTGTTGCCCAGTGATGATCCTACGTTTTTCTAGCTCAGCCCTCTCATCACTACTGAGGGCTATTTCATACACTCTCTGATTTCTTCCTATCTGCACTCTTGATTGATGACTTTTCTTCCTTGTCCTTCAATAAAATAGAAAAAAGTAGGATCAATGTCTAAAACTGTACCATGTTGAGAGTAGGAACTCAGAGTATATTGAAAGAAAACTCTCCTAGGCCAGACTTCCCCCATAACCTACAAACTGATATTAATCATGTTACCTGTACAGCAGCAAGGAAGCATCCCACTGTGCTGGTTAGAGGGATAGCACAAAGGCAAACATTGCCTAATGAGCTTGGAATTGAAACATTAAACTGAAATCAAGCATTGATTTCTATTTAGTCAATGCTTTTATCAATACATATCTATATGTATATATATAGTGACTGTTATTGTAGATAAATAATGGTGTTATAAAATGTCTTCCTCTTGTATAGAGTTTACTCTTAAATCATGCTGTTCAGTTGGTAGCTGCAAAAGGATTCTTTAATTTTTTAAATATAATATATTAAGATTTATTTATTAATTTCACATATGTGAGTACACTGTTGTTGTCTTCAGACACACCAGAAGAGGGAATCAGATCCTATTATAGATAGTTGTGAGTCACCATGTGGTTGCTGGGAATTGAACTCAGGACCTCTGGAAGAGCAGTCAGTGCTCTTAACCACTGAGCCATCCTTCCAGCCCCAGATTCTTTAATTTTTGTGAGTTGATCATATGGAATAAAAGTTAAATTAATTGACATAGAAATCCTGTACAGCAGAACCCAATGTATTGGTGATTGTGGAAATGGAAGAAGTCCCTAAAACTAAATCAGCCTTTTCTCTTCCTCCACAAGTCAGACCTTGACAGGAATGTGGTTTGTGGAATAACCTGGAATAACTTAGTAAGCTGGACCTCATGGGAGCCTGGCATGGAGTCTGGTTTGAAATAACAGCTCAAAAGTAAGTTGTGTAGCATTGGTTCCAGGTCATTCAACAAGTATAAAATTAAGAGTTAACACATAAAGGTAAGTGTGATTAATGAAATGGAGGAAATCTTGGCTCAGCATTAGGGAAAGGGTATGGCAGTAAGTGTTTCAAAACCAGAAACCATTCACTGCATCGTATAGTATATGACTAGGAAGTAATGCTACTTGGGATGAAGGGGAGCTGTTGCCACTGCAGCCTGCCTTTTGTTTGATGGCAGTCGGTGTCAGTGACTTATAGAAAGAAATAATTAACTGCCTGGGACCTAAAAGTCTAAATTCTCTTAGCAAGATTCTGCCAACACAAGTTAGCTGGCGTTCCCTTCCTGTACAGTTTTTACACTTTAGAAATGAAAGGAAATTATTTGTTTGAGAAATGGGAAAGTTACTATCATTTGTGTCTCTATGTGGTCAAAATACTAGAAATGTGCATAATGAAGTAGCAAAAAAAATTGCAGGTATGGTACATGGATTGCAGGGTTGGAAATTCCTAAGAAACTAAAACTTTGGTATAAGGTTATAATATTTTTAGTAAATTATGCTAAACAAATAGTATAAATTTCAGATTGACTTCTTGGTACCTGTGAGAACTTATGCAAGTAACGATAAAGAATTATTGGAGATTTATAAAAAGCACTGTTTCTCTCTGTATAATTATTTGAAGACTATATGCACAGAGGCTGGGTAACAGCCCAGATTTTGGTAGGAATGTGCTAGAATTTGTTTGATAATCAGCTCTCTGGGTTACATGCAAACAAAAACCTTGCTTTGTAGCACAAATTGCCTATCTCTTTAATACAAATATTTTTCTGGCGCTAATGTCAAGCTTCCTCTGTGAGGGAAGGGGATGCATGTTAGCTTGAAGGGTTCAACACAAGGCCTGGTTGTACCTCTTCTCAAACTAGATGTTCCTAGTGATATATTTATCATTCTGGTTCACAGAAGGGCAGAAAAGTCCCTAGAACTGGGCGAGAGTTAACAGACCTGACTGTAGACGCAATGCTCATGATGTTCATTTTGGGAGTGGCCCTTTCTTCCATGCCTCAGAAAACCAAAGCTTTTGTGACTGTGTATCTGGGTTTTGACAGCTCGAGCCTTAAAAAATACCATATGAGCTTTCTCTGAATTAACACACATTTATTACATATGCCACATACAGCGATTGCAGATTTTACATGTGTCCATTTTATAATCTGCAAAGCAAGCAGCAACCCCTATTTTCTAGTATCCATTTCTCTTTAAAGCCATTTTTTTATCCACCTCTGGAAAGATTTTACTGTCTGCCAGATAATCCATGGCTCTGTGTTTTCCTTGTGTTGCTGACTGTATTGTGTGAAGCTCTTAGCTTTCACCTAGGGAATAACAGTCCTGGAAGTGGAGCCTGTATCTAACTGTGCTAGGGCTTTCTTGGAACATTACACAGAGTTACATTTGCAGGAGAGTGAAGGAGGGAGCAAGGGGGAAGGAAGTGCAAATGTCTTCTGTTAAAGTATCAGTCCGTCATTTAAGATACATTGTACCAAGCTGAAATTGGGCACAAAATAATTAACTGAAAGACATTGCTAGTGAGAAACATTTCCATTAGTTTAATAATTTTCAATCTGCTTTTGCCTTAAAAGTGAGATTTGCAAAAAAAAAATCATATTTGTAAAAGTTTTCTCTCGTCCTTGCGTGCACCCCCTTTATCCCATGTTCTAGAGGTTAATATGTTCATATGTTTTTAACTGTGAAACACATCTTCATAAGTTCTTAGGGCAGAGAGATCGTAAACTGTGACAGTGTTGAGAATGCAATGTGGAAACTATTGCATTCCCTGCAATCATGTGCTGACAGCTACAGCTCAGTGTTAGTTTCTTAAAAAAAGAAAAAAGAAAGAAAGAAAAAGAGACAACACGTTCATGCTAAACCCACATGAAGGGTTTCACTTCATATTTTTTGAGGGGAGATTTGGTTTAGCCAAACACGTAATCTCAATACAATCTTTCCAACTGGCCAAATGTGTTGCCTTGTTGGCCAATTCAGTGTGCATAATGTGCCATTGCTATACCACAAAGCTAGAGCACCTTAGCTGTTACTGGGGAGAAGTGTGATATATTTGATTTCCTTTTATGAGACTCACATTGCTTATAATCCAGTGGGGCTACCACATTTTCTGGGCAGGCTATCAAATAGGATGCTGTAATGATTTGCTTGACTAGTGGAGTAGATGAAAAAAAAAATACTAGTTCTGTCTGGAGCTGTTCTATTTTTGAATTGGAAATTTGCACAGCATGAAGCCATTTCTCCTCAACTCTCTCTGGATGTTAAAATTGTTCAATACTTTGAGATTTAAAAATATGACACAAAATCAGGTTAGTAAGCAGTTGAAACAGCATGAATATCAGAAAACAAATGTGAGGTCTGGGATTTCATTTTAAAACAACAAAGAAGGGACTTGGTAGATTCTGTGGCATGATAGGAGGAAAGATTGGTTCATGGTGGACCTGGTTACTGAGGGTCTCTGCTTACTTAGCTCTCAACTGTTCTCAGGCTCTCAGACCGGGTGAGATGTTTCCTGCTTTGTGAAATGCCAACTACCCAGGCTTTCCTGCCAATAGTTCATCCTACCAAAAAAAAAAAAAATAGACATGAACTCAGCATCTATTAGTAATAATTTTTTTCAGTTCAGTCTCTACTAATGATACTTTATAGATAAATAGAAAAGAAATCCTAAAGTTCGTCTGGAACCATAAAATGCCCCATATAACCAAGAAGATTTGATATAAAAAGAATGAAGCTAGTCAACTTATTACCCATGATGGCTAACCTTGGTTGTCTGTTGGACCACATCTGGAATCAACTAAATCATGAGCTACTGGGCACGCCTGGGAGGAATTTTCTTGATCAGATCATTTAAAACAGAAAGACCCACTCTAAATCTCAGCCACGCTTTCTGGTGACAGCCCAGATGCAAAGTCATGGAAGGAAGTTCTGCTGTCTTCTCTCTCCCCTGGCAAGTCTGTCTAACCTGTGGCATTCCTTCAACAATATAAAGCCAGTTCTTTTAGATTACAACATGGACTGAACACCAGTAGCTTCTGGGAAGCCTACAGTCCTCCAGTCCTTTAGCCCTAGATAAGAACTGCAGAGACAGTCAGCATTACAGACTAAGCAACTACCAGATTGTCAGGCTCTCCAGTGTGAGACAGCCACAGTTGGGATTGCCTGGACTCCATCCTGTAAGTCAATCTAATAAACCCTTTATATAACACACACACACACACACACACACACACACACACACACACACACACACACACGTATATGTATATTTATGTGTATGTGTATATGTATATATCTGTCCCATCAGTTCTCTTCCCTTAAAGAACATGGACTCATATACTACCTGACTTCAAAGTCTATTCCAAACCTGTAGTAACTGAAGCACCCTGGTATAGGCCTAAAAGCAGACCAACAGGCTAGGCCTAGGAGCCCATAAATAACCCTCCACATTAATAATGAAAAGATTTTCCACGGAGGTGCCAAGAGTACACAAGGGATGCACCCGTTTCTCCTATCAGTCGTGTTTCACTTATAAATGGCCACACAGAGAAGAGTGAAACGGGATTGGATCAATCATTTGCATGAAGTGTTGACTGCAGTCACCAACACTGTATGATTAACATTGCCAGAACATGAGATTTTAATAAGATTTCAAAGTGTGTAAGGTTATGAACCAGTAATTAACTTCAGTTAATTCTTCCAGCGAGTCACCATACAAAAATATCACACTAGCTCCCATACAAAAACAACCACATAAAAGTAAAATTTAATGATCAAGTATTATCATAGTTTATAAAGCTATCATGAATTCCCTGGACTATAGTATGCTAAATTCTTAAAATGCCACCTTCTGCCTACTACTGAAAGGAAAGTATCACGGTCTACCAGTGCATAGTTCAGCTTCCTCTTCAATGTTTACTGAGTGACTTCTAGGTACAGGCATGTGTTATGGAGAGGCAAATGTTCATATGTATCTGTGCATTATTAGCCAAAGTGTAGCAAGCTAAATGCTATTTCACATATTTCATTTACCTAATTGATTATTCTTTAATATTATGTAGCTGGAATATATTACCAAATTGTAGAAAATAATGGATTGACTTATTCAAAATAAGTTGGAATAAATTTGCAAAACTTTGTGATCCAAAGTGTGTAAAAACACTATATCCTTAAAATCAAAATTGATACCGTATCTAAAGGATCATTCCACATTTTCCTTTAACAACATTTTCCTTTAATTGGTCATGCTCAAGGCTTCTTCAGGCTGCTCAGTTTGTCTTCCTTATCCCTTCATCCTGCTATAAAAAGAGTCACTGAAGCAAGTTACGTAGCTCTGAAGTGAAGGCAGAGTGGGCTGGGAAGGAGGCATAGGATGATTTCAGGTCCCAGGTCTCCGTGCTTTGGGTCTATTAGGGTTTAATGGTGGCATGGACCATTCCATAGTAGATCTGTCTGCTGTTGTAGTGACACACTTGCTGTTGCCCCTTTCTGTGGCCAGGGGTTAAAAAATGAGTCAACTGCTCTGTGGTGCATACATTTGAACAGTCTAGAAAGTAAGAGCAGTCCATTCCTCTCCGAAGAGTGATGACCTGGATGTGGCTTTTCACTTCTAGCGTTGAGAAAATACCTTGTCACTGAGACATGAGATACCTATCTGTGTTTTTTGGCAAAGTTAGTGAAACAGTAAGATTTTTTTTGGTAATACACACACACACACACACACACACACACACACGCACATGCGCACACACATGCACACACACACACATGTGCATGCACACACAATTATTCTTTTATTATAGAACATCCCAAATGCAAAGAATATACAAGAGTAGTTAAAATTGTTGAAGGTGTGCTTATATTTTATATTATTAGTTTTATAATTACTATTACATACATCCTTGACAAAAGTCCACAATTTGGGACAAAAGTTATATAAGACTAAAATTGATGAAGAACCAAAAACATTTAAGTAGCAGCATCGGTCACGGAACCATGACTGTAAGTGTGTTGCCTTCCTCACTGTGTTACTTCTGTGATGATCTTTGAAGACCACCCTTGGTTCTGTATCAGAATGGGCTTCAGCACCCACCACAGTATGTTTTACACACTCAGCTCTCAACAGTCGCTTGTCAGTTTATTAGATACTGATTGGCTTGCATCCTGCTCACACTTACAAACCAGCAGAGCATCTGTATATGTGCACTCTATTGCAATTCTCTATACGAGTAGTCCCTACACTTCCTTTATTCAATGCCATCCTTATCTGTTTATTTGTATAATGCTCAAACTAGTGAAGTAAATACCCAATAAATAGTTCCCAGTTGACTGTACTTTGAAGATTGGCTAACACAATGGCATATGCACAGACTCCAATCAATATTTTTTTTCTGTCAAATTTTTAGTTTTTTTTTATTAACTTGAGTATTTCTTATTTACATTTCGAATGTTATTCCCTTTCCCGGTTTCCGGGCAAACATCCCCCTAGTCCCTCCCCCTCCCCTTCTTCATGGGTGTTCCCCTCCCCACCCTCCCTCCATTGCCGCCCTCCCCCCAACAATCACGTTCACTGGGGATTCAGTCTTAGCAGGACCAAGGGCTTCACCTTCTACTGGTGCTCTTACTAGGCTATTCATTTCTACCTATGAGGTCAGAGTCCAGGGCCGTCCATGTATAGTCTTTGGGTAGTGGCTTAGTCCCTGAAAGCTCTAGTTGCTTGGCATTGTTGTTCATATGGGGTCTCGAGCCCCTTCAAGCTCTTCCAGTTCTTTCTCTGATTCCTTCAACGGGGGTCCTGTTCTCAGTTCAGTGGTTTGCTGCTGACTCCAATCAATATTAATTTACTTATTCAACTAATATTTACTGAGCTCATTGAGTGCCTGCCATTGTGCAAAGTGACGGGGGTGGGAAGATTAGCAGGCAGACAAGGTCAGGATACCTTTGGAGACTCATCCAAAGACTCCGTGTCAGACATGAGTAGATCCACTGCAGCTCATCTTCAGTTTAAAGAAAATGGATTTATTTTTTTTCTCTAAAACATATGGAGGCAGACGACATTAAGTCAAACATGTCAGGAACAACTTGTATCATTTCCTTTACTGGAGGGTGCTGTACCCCTAAGTCTCCTTGTACAAGATGGCTGTCTCGGTCCAGTGTATGTATTCTACAGCAGGAAGGAAGCACAATGAGAGAGCAGCAGGAGACACGCCTTGAAGCTAGAGGAATGGGAATGGGGCTGGTGTTAATTTAGGGTCTGTGATCGATTGGGCCAGGAGATTCTCAGAAAAGATGAAGACTGGGAGAAACATTTATAATAGGACGTTAAGCCTTCCTCAGTAATATTGGCTTCGGTGAAGACCAGTATTTGAGCCTGTTCAAAGAATGCAACATTGATTCTAGAAATTCTAAATCACAGGTTCAGAGATTTGAGGGCTAATCTTGCTTGTCAAGTTGACACACCTGGACAGATAGACCATCAACTGGAGAATTGCCTCCATCAGACTGATCTGTGGGCACCTGTCTTGAGCATTTCCTTAATTTTCAACTGAGGGTGAGGAGCCCAGTGTAGAATGGGTAATATCCTCCCAAGATAGGTGGACCTGGACTGTAAATGGTTGCTGAGAAACCAGCTGGAGCAAGCCAGTAAGCAGCACTCCTCCATGGCCTCTACTTCAGTTTCCGCATCTGCCAGAGTTCTTGCCTTAGCATCCTTCATTGACGGACCGTAACCTGTAAGCTAAATAAACATTTTCTCCCTTTTTTTGAAAGAGCCCTACTATGTAGTCCTGCCTAGAAATCTCTACATAGACTAGGGTGACCTCAAACTCACTGAAATGCACCTATCTTTGTTTCCTGAGTGCTTGGATTAAAGGAATGGAGCACCAAGCCTGGCTGCTGCTTTTAATTTTAATTGGACATTCAAAATAACCCCTGACCTTGTTAAAATAAGCACAATTTGAAAACATTGTATTCCCAAAGTGATGGTTATTCTAATGTCAAGATCAAATACTAATTTAAAAATTTTAATCAACAAGAAAAAAATTTGCTAAAACAGGATTGGTCCAAACATCTATTGTTTCGGCTGGTGTAGATGCTTTCACATTCTTCCTCCACATTCTTCCTCCACATTCTTCCTCCACATTCTTCCTCCACATATTGCTCCCCAGGAACATTTCCTCAGGGAAGGTGTTTCTGTGGCTGTCTAGCTGTGCCATTCTTATGTCAGTACAGAGATCGAACTGTTTGAATTTGTATTCTTCTGTGGCCACTGCATCTAATAAATGTCAGGTTGATGAGAGGGAATCGCGTTTTGCATTAATAATTAGAACAGATTAAAATGGAACCCTCCTTTTGAGTTACCTCCTTATGTTAAAATTTCAGTTTTAAGAAGCAATTATTAAAAGCTGTGTTCATCCCCAACTAGACTGTTGGGGGGAGGGCGACAATGGGGGGAGGGTTGGGAGGGGAACACCCATAAGGAAGGGGAGGGGGGAGGGAGATGTTTGCCTGGAAACCGGGAAAGGGAATAACACTCGAAATGTATATAAGAAATACTCAAGTTAATAAAAAAAAGAAAAAAAAGCTGTGTTCATTGTCTTATTCAGTTCGTGGCTTCATACCAGGCAATAGAATTATCAAGACTGTGGGGGTATTCACTACCTAGAGGTCACTTCATTTCATCTTATTCTGTTTTTATAGATATTCCCATATCCTCATAACCCTGAGCTATGCAGTGAAAGAAAGCCTTCATCCTTCACACTGTACAGACTCTCGATTTAACCGAGATTTCTGATAACAGTTACACAAACTCTATGCCATTTCCAATGTGTATGTTCTCTGTTACTCAATTGAAGCCTATAATTTCCTGTTTCTATTAAAAATCACAAGTAATCAAACCGATATGCTGGAAAACTGTGTTATATTTGGCAATTTAATCCAATTTTTCTGTTGTCCAAGTCACAAATTGGTAGGTAGTTTCATGGATAGATACTGACTTTTATGGACTACAGTAGTTCTCCTTTTCATTGCTGTGTCAAAATACCTTACAAAAGCAGCTGAAGGACCAAAGAGTTTATGTTGGCTTGCAGTTTAAGAAGGGATAGAGTTGACCTTGCTCAAGTCGTGATGGTAGGAGGACACAGCAATTGATCACATTGCCTCCACAGTCACATGGAGAACAGCAAAGGTCAGCGCTCAGCTCGCTTTCTTCTTTCTGTGCGATCCTACGTCCCAGCCTTGGCATATGCCATCCACACTAGGGACAAGTTTTCCCTCTTTAGTTTGATCTTTCAGGAAATGCCCTCATATACATAACCAGATATATATTTCTGTGGCAATTCTAAATCCTACAAAACTGACATCATGATTAACTTCCTCACATACTTAGAGGCGTTAAGACACCAGGATGTCTAGGTTTAATGACAGATGTTTTTGCTGGTAACCAAAGAAGAAAGAGATGGAGATCGGTGCTCTTTGCCAGACCATGAGTAAATGTGAGTGAAGATAGCAGGAGATGAAAAGGACACGTCGTTAAATCACTAACAGGGCCTACGGCCTTGGGTTACTATCACTCCTCTTAAATATGTCAGAGACAACGAAACAGTAGGCACATATTCAACAAGGTAATTTTAAAAGTCATTCTCTGCCTCCTCACAGCCTCTGGGATGAAGTACAAACGCCTAGAAATGATCCTGTCTGTGCTTTACATACTTCAGAGTCATCTCTTGCCAATTTCACATCTACCTCCAACCCATGTTACCATAGCAAATCCTTTTTACTTTCCTGTTAAGGGGAGAGAGGCATGTGTGTAAATATATGCACACATATGTACTTTTCTACTATCCCCCATGTTCATGCTCTCTTCTACCTCAAGTATCTTTTCCACAGCTTACACAAACTCAGGTCATGTTGGGGACTTTTCTGTCTAACGAGCCATCACCTCAGTGCCATGCCTCCTCCTGTGTATCATTATTTGATTTTAAGCATCTGTCCTCATTACTAGGCTCAGTCCTCAATGCTGAACACATGGGAGGCAACCAATATGAAATCTTTGAGTGAGTACATGGAACCTTGGCGGAAACAAGAGATTAGAAAATAGCTTAAGTACAAAATTATAACATACAGTCTATGGGAAAGTAGAACAATTTCTCAAATAAGAAAATGGCTTTATATTTCTATAAACGTATTTTCCATGCTGTGCTATTAATTTTAATTAGTGGTTGGTGTTGTTGGTTATTCTTGTAAACATTTTGGGTGATAAACCATATGGTGCTGTTTGGTATTCTTTTTTCGTTCCTCTAAAGTCAAGAGAGTAAGAAGCATTATGTGTGTATTTTGGTAAGCAATCCTGAGTGTCCTATTCGTAGAACTTTACTTAATTAATGACTGGTAGTGCTTGGCATCAATGCTGTCTTAAAGGCTGAGTTTCCAGGGTCAGTGCTGATCATTGGATGGTGGCTTTGTCCTAACTAGTGAACCTCAATTTTGAACTGTATGTCAATGGATGTACATGTACACGTGTGCATTGAATTTAAGAGTAAGGGAGCACAGAGTTTTAGATCATGAATTTATTCCAGACCATTTACCCTTCCCATTTACTAATAGGGAACTAATGACCCCATAGAAAAATGACTGTCCCTTAGAGGAGCTAGGGAAAGTATTCTGCTCACGTTATTCTTTCAGATGAATGTAAATTCCTAAGCAAGGCTAGCCATATGGGAACATTACAAGATGTACCAGTACTTTCCTGAGTAATTCAACTTTACTGATAAAGATAACACCTTGCCCCAGAGACTGGGTTGCTGTGCCTTGTAACCGAGCCATCTCTGCCTCCTGTGTCTTTCTCTTCTTTGGGAAACTGATTGTTAGAAGTCCATGCTCGTAACCATTGCCCATTAGGAGATCACACAGCTTCTTGCAGATAAAGCTGCAGGAGAAAAGTTTTGTCTTGTGGAGAAACCGCTAGTTTATAAATTACCAGCCTAGTAATTTATAACCAACAGTAGTAGTTTAGGTAGCTTTACAGCTTAGCAGCTGTAAAAAATAGCTGTAGTATTTATGAGCATTGCAGTAACAACGATCACGGCAGTTACTTCACTTGGCACATTTAGAACGTGCTATCATGGGTATGTACAACCAAGTGTGAGCACCGTCATTCTCTGTATAAGTGAAGGTTGTGAATACTACGCGCATTTCCTCAGGGCCACACAAAATTCTCAAGCTAGGTACATTCACCACCTTTGCAAACTAACTCAATTTGAGTTTGGCTGTGATTTAGCTCACTACCCCATTGCATATTTATACACAGGGGTGTATTTATACACAGTTTACACATATATAAATGTAAGGATTTATCTTTATTGATAAAGGTTAATTACTCAAGGAAGTATTGGTGCAGCTGCATAACTTCTAAGGTCCCCCATACTTAGCTTTGCTTAAGAATTTACATTGATCTGGAAATACGAATCAGCCGGAATTCCTTTCCTGATATCTCTAGAGAAGAGTCATTTAACCCCAGCGCCATTAGTTTCTTATCAGAAAATGAACCAGGAATACAGCTCAGAGAGTAAGGGTCAAAGCCTGAGGAACTGGGTTAGATTCGAACCCACAAAATGGAAAGAGAAAACTGGCTCATGTAAACTGTTCTCTGACCTTCACATATACTCTATGATACTCATGCACGTATATACACAGACACAGACACAGACATGCACACACGCACACGTACATACACTGAGCAAAAGATTTGCTATTTGTGGTATCGTAGGAGAGTATACTTTGTGTGCTTCAGCTTCAATCATCCTTGTCTAAAAACTTGTGGTACACAATGTCAATTTGATATATGTCCTTTATTAAGCTGATGGTATCTAGTAACTGCTTTATTAAGTAAGACTCGTAGTCATCTTTATTATGTGGATGTTAGACCTAAGTGTTATGTTTTGCTCTGTTGGTGGGAGAACTCAAACTCCTGCCTTTTTTTTCTCTTCTTCTTATACTTATGTGCACCTGTGTTGAGATACAAAATTTCTGTTTAATTGGTTATAATTTAATGTGATTATGTGTTTTTTCCTTTTTTCCCCATAGCCCTACCTCCCTGCCAGAATTATAAGAAAATACTTGGTCACATTTTTATCCCATTGAAATAAAATTATTTGGTAACTAGTTACTTCCAGTAGTTGTTCTATCCAAGGTTCTAAATTCTTTTTAATTACTGAAAATAGATACTTCTCTCATACAATATATCCCGATCACAGTTTCCCCTTCTTCCCTTCCTCCCAGCTCCCCACCATCTCCCCTCTCCCCGAGATCCATTCCACCTCCATCTACATTCTTTGTTTTGATCTTAATTTTCAGGAATCAATAGGTGTCTTGTGTTCATTGGCATTTTCTTTATCATCTTCCAGGTCTTGTAGAAATTTGCCTGATGCATCCCCTCGATGTGGTGAAAACCAGGTAAGGTTTTGCATGAACAAGTTTTATTGACCTTGGCTGATATCCAAGTTAAGATCTGTCAGAACACTAAATGCTAGAACTTGTCCCAGGCCGGTAGCTTCTCCCTATACTGGCATCTAAATTTGCTTTTCAAAGAAAGTTCCACTTGATGGGATAAAATGTGAGGTCGTCAGAAGGTATGCAATGCTTTCTGCTGTCACATGCCAATTGGAAGGCATGATTTGTAATGCACTGGAACATGAGATAAATTCATCAAATCGGTGTGAAAACTAAATGTTATCTAACGAACTATGACAGCAGCTTTTCAGTTGGCGTTGAGCATAATAGATTGCTGTCTGAGAGTCAGCATTTTTATTTCAGGCGAGCTTTTTAAATGACAGTTAAAGAATTTATTCCTATAACTCTTTGCCAATGCAAAATGCTGAAGGAGAAAATGTAGAGCAATGTATTAAAGCTATCTTCCAGGAATAAAAACAAAATGAAAAGCAAAACCAAAAATACCAAAAGTTTAATACGATCACTGGAGAGCACTGAGGCGGGCGGGAATGAGTCTTCAATTTTTTTTTTTTTTTGGACTTGTAATATATCATTTCCCCTTTACTCTCTCCCCTCCAAACTCCCCAAACTACTCCTGCACATGCTCACTTTCAAATTCATGAACTCTTTTTTCTTTTAATTATTATTGCGCGCTCTCTCTCTGTCTCTCTCTCTCCCCGTGTGTGTGTGTGTGTGTGTGTGTGTGTGTGTGTGTGTGTGTGTGTATCTATCTAAATACATAAGCACATCCTTCTTGGTCTGCATAATGTTGCTTGCGTTTATGTTTTTAGGTATGACCGTTTGGGATTGAATAACCAATTGGTAAACTCTTACCTGCAGGGGAAATTAGAGCATATTTTTGGAAGTTTAAACTCTGGCTAAATTACTGAACTTTATTTTTTTTGAAATCAGAAGATTTTAGTGCATAGTGTGTGTTAATATATATTTGCATTATACAAAACCTAAGTGGTAGGACTTGGCCATGATCATGACAAAAACCACACTGAGTGGCAGGTCTCATGTGGGAAGTATGTATACCTTGAGATAGGTCTCATGTGGGAGGTATATCATGGGGCAGGTCTCAGATGGGAGGTTTCCTGGGGAAGGGGGATACAGAGGCAGACTCTGAGAGAGAGAGGAAAGAAGAGAGACTGGGTGAGGGAGAATGTAATTTTTATCTGGAGCTTGGTACATTGGCAGGACATGTGATAGGAGTGACAGTGTCGCCTCTTGGGCAGCTAGAGCTGATATGCTTTGTTGCTGGATTCCTTGAAAGCTGGCTATAAAGATGTCTGATTGTTGTGGAGTCACTTTTAGCTGTCTATGGACGTACCTGATTGCTAACACTAAGAGCAACACCAGCTTACGTTGTAGCCTGCTAGCAAATGTTACAACACTAATTCTGTGATTGAACTAATCATTGCTTCCTTGGTTAGGAATTACTTGATGAATCAGACTGGTCATTTGATGGACATTTTATTTAACTTACCTAAAGAGGCCTCTTACTTTAAATTTTCTTAATTTAATTTGTGTGTGTGTCTATGTGCGTGTTCATATACATGTGCATACCCTTGTCATGTGCATTCTATAGCATGCATTTTAGACAGAGTTATTGGACTCAGTGAAAACATATGGAACTACGTTCTCTTTCCATTCTATAAGGTCTGTAAGTCAGAGTCAGGTCATCGCCTTGATAGCAAGTGTCCTCATCCAGTGTGCCATCTTCCAGACTTTCAGATTTTCAGAATGATTGATGATGAAAGCGACTTTTACATGATGATGAAGTGATTTCTACATGAAAATAATATCACATTTATAGTTGAAACAATAAGATTTGACTTGTGATTGAACCTTCCAGTTGTCAAAATAAAATACCACAGCTTAACCAAAAGGCATTTATTTCCTATACTTGGATAATGGCTTGGGAAGCTAGGAAGTTCAAGATCAAGGTTGGGACCTACTTGGTTGTTTTTGCAAGCCCTCATTCCAGCTCCTAAACATAGCAATCTCACTCAGAGAAACTCTGTGGTCCTTCTTTCCTTGTGAAGTTATTAATTCTGACAAGGTAGATCCAACCCTTATGATTCCATGTGAGCCTGTCACCTCCCAAGTTCAGCTTTCAGATATTACTACACTGGTAGTTTGAAATTGGGCAGAATGGAAGCATTCAGTAGAACGCTTAGTTTGTCATAACATCGAAACAAAGTAGGAAAACCACAGATTATGCCCAAATGAGGGACGTCGACGTCTAGATCACCTTAGGGGTTTTCAGAAGAGAAGGCAAAACCTACAAACCTTTTCTCCTTAGATTCTTCTGTGGATTTCACCTATGAAAAGCCAAGATATTACTGCTAGTCTTCTTACAAAGCATGAGTTCCTTACATTCAAATAAGCTTGGAGAAATAAGAACAATCTAAATAAAAATGGCACCAAAATTATGATCATTCCATCATCCCCTGGTCCTCGCTTGTCTGCTCAACAGTGGCTATTCCGTATCTAGCTGTGGATTCCAGGATACACTCAAGAGTCTCCACATCCGTGAAGAGTCCCATCAACGTCAACTTCAACGTCACCTCATGTCATTGGGCTGGATTTGAATTATACTTTGCTTGAAATACATTTACTAAGTAACTTGTGCCTTATATATTGTATATATTGTGTCTTATATAAGTATATTGTGCCTTCTTTGCTATATATAAATATTCCCATGAAAATAACATTTATTAATTGGGATTGGTCATGTGCCCTTGCCTATCTTGAAGAGGGAGGGATAATACCACCCTGCAGGTATCCTGAGAGAACTGAATGATGAATGGCGGTTAACCTGTCTGACAGCAGAGGTTGTACTGAATGAACACTCTATTGACAGCCTAATATATGTAGAACTTCGTTTGCAAGGGAAATGGACTATGAGATTTCCAGGACTTAGCACTCAGCCACTAACAAGATAGCCATTGGGCAGAAACAGATGAAAATGCTGGCCTCTTCATTGTTATAGTCTGTAAGAGACGAGTTCCTCTCT
Source organism: Rattus norvegicus (assembly GCF_021556685.1). NCBI lineage: Eukaryota > Metazoa > Chordata > Mammalia > Rodentia > Muridae > Rattus > Rattus norvegicus. Next base: position 80,772,676 of record NC_141539.1, on the reverse strand, counting down.
TAAAGTATAACACTCGATTTTAATTTTCAATAAAAATATTTTGGGAATTATAAATTAGAAAGGAAAATTGGGACACTACATAGAAGTCTAGTGAATGCACATGGTCTGTGCTTGAAGACTCTCAAACTCATCTGTTGGAAACATTTACTGACAACATTTTCAGTTAGAATGCCTTCTTAAGATTCCTGTTATTTCTTTGTTCTAAAAGAAGTACAGAGGTCTGACTAGGAGGTTCTCTTGCTATAAAACCAGTGGTTAAACCTAGGCAAATTTCTGCTTTCACTCTAGCCTATGAGGTTATAGGAAGTAAAGGGTTGGAAGGATTACATTATATTTTTATTTTAAATTATGTGCTATTCCCTCAGCTTAAATTTAGATAGACCAAGTTCTTAGCTAGTACAAGTGGCAGCTTCAAAATATGTACTTTCCTTTCAGCATTTTTAAGGCTCTTTCACCAACTAAAAAACTTCCAAAATATTCATTTTGAACATGATATTTTTAACCATAATATGGTCACATTTCCTGATAGTGATTATATACAAAAATTAATATCAACAAAAAAGAAAGATGCAAATCATCATCTAGGACTAAAATAAATGAATTAATTATACATAGAATGACTATTTATATTGGGAATTTGAAAACAGCAACTAAGATATATTCACAACCAGATGCAGGAGGCATCTGATTGAAGTCAATCTACTAGAACCAATTAGGACAACATAAGTACTAATTCTTTATAATAAGCACTCCAAGACAATACAAAATGTAGCATAAAACATTTTGAAGTAGGAATAAATTCATACCAAGTGACACAAATAATCATTTACAGAGAGGAAAATACATTTTTGAAGAAAGAATGGGAGATAAATTTTTATCATCCCTTGTTTTTCATTCAGCAAAGGAAAGGACTAGACATTTTGGAGGTCAGAAAGAAAGGACTAGATTTTGTGAAGTAAACCGGGCACACGAACATTATGGGAAATGAGCCATATCCACAGTTCAAGATTAACTCGGTACACCGATCTTCAAGACACCATAGGAAAGGGAAGTGGAGAGATGCCCGGAAACAATGTCGGTGTGTACACCTCTGCCCAGTGCTGTAAGAACTCAGAGTTCACTGCCCTCAGAGAACACACCATCACAAAGCAGACTGCTGAAGCAGCCAGTGCTCAGTGGCCTCCTGCCTCATTTCTTAAGTTAGTCTCAGTCTCTGTTTGATTCAGCAAAACAATAATTATTCATTGTATACAATGTGTCAGGTTGTAACAAGCCTGAATTTCAGGAGATTACAGCATGGAATCTTTTTCTCATCCCACCTGATGTCCAATATGAATAGATGGCATTTAAGCTGCCTTAATTAAATACCATAAACTGGGTCCTTGTAGTCAAAAGAATTTTCAGTTATGGAATCTGGCTTCTGCAAGTTTCTTTTCCCTACAGGTTCCATTTCTGTCCTCTGGAGGAGACTCTTTCCCTCATACACAGACAGCACCCTCTCACTGGGTTCTCATATAACAGAAGAAGCAATATACCACCTGGAGTCACTGTTATAAAGACACTAACCTGTTCATGAGGGCCTCCCATTACTAATCTCCGAGAGGCCAGATTTAAACACATGGATTTGGGAGATGGAACCCATTTAGGACATAGTAGGGTGCACTGCGCTCGCTAACATCACTCAGGCCGGTGGAACCTCCACTTCCGTGTGTTTCCACTCTACATGACAGGAAGTGGAGAGCCCTATGGTCTCATGTCGTTTCCGCTCGGACTTATGGTTCAGAACTACTCTTTGCACTTAGCCAACCAGAAGTAAAAGTTTGATCACCCCCTTTGATTGGGAGGACCTAGGTGTCAATATGCTGCAATCATTCATGTCCACTCCGAGCCATACACCAAGAAACATCACTCGCTTGTACATACTAGTTCCCTTTCCAGATGTAAAAACACTTTGGGCTTTCAGCTGCTTCTTTTAATATCTGTTCCCATATTTCTAAATGTTACCTTCATCCTGACATTGGCTTCAGTAGTGCTTCCGCCCCAGTTCATGGCCTGTGTAGAATCTCCAACAAAAGTATCCTTTGGAAACAGTCTCTGTGGATACAATTAGCCATGGTGCAGTTATACTAAAGTCAGGGAGGCTCCAAATTCAATATTCTTTGAATCCTTACAAGAAGAGACTTGGATAGACAGACAGAAGGAGCAAGACAAGGAGTGAGGGAGGGAAGGAAGTATGGAGGAGGAAGGGAGGGAAGGAGTGAGAGAGAAGGAGGTATGGAGGGAGAGAGGGAGGGATAGAGAGAAGGAGAGAAGTCATATCCAGTGAAGGTGGTCGTTGGAATTATGCACCTGCATGCCAGTGCACGCGAAGGTTCGCTAGTAACTTGCAGAGACAAGGAAACTAGTAGGAGAGATTTAGGACATAAGTCAGCACCCTGTCCTAACTTATCACTTTTAAATATTATTCATGATCCGACACCCTTCATCCTCCTTGATTAAAAATACACCCAATTACTATCACTTATTGTCTGTTTTATTGTTTGGCAATGCAGGTATTTATTGCTGAGATGAGCTGCCCAATGAACTGCTCCTCTTTTCATTCGTCAGCCTCTGAGTGGTTGTTGCCAATTATTTCTCCCAAGATGCTTCTATAAGTTTCTTGACGCTATTGTTTTCTACAAATGTCATTATTATGTTTGTTAAAAGTGGGCTTATTTATAATTGTCTGGCTTTGTCCTTAGGCAGTGCCTCTCCTTTTACCTTTGAGTCAAGGTTATGTATGGCAGAGAAGGAAGACGTTCAGGGCTTTGTCATGTTTCTAGCATGGGACCACTCACCTGCTCCCTATCTGGAGCTGTCCTAGTTCAGGCTTTAGGGAGTAAGCTACAAGATGTTCAATGAAGTGAGCAAGGAGCCATTTAGAGACTTCTAAAAACCTCATTTTTCCCCAGTCACATTTAAATACCATCCACGGTATCTGATTTTCCAATATTTTCCAAAGGGCTTCCAACGCCCTTTGCTGAGCTCTCCCTCCTAGAATACTTTGGGTGTAGCCTTCTCTGCTCTACTATTACTGACCTCCATCCAGTTCCTTTTTTCATTTCTGTTGTACAAAAGTGTGTTGACATCACACATCTATAACTATTTCTTGTGCTGTCTTCTTTGTTCTTACGACTTTACACTTATTTATAATTCCCCTACTAACTATATTTATTAGTCAGAGCCAAACCAGGAGAATACACCCACTCTGAGCATTCAAAACAAAAGGAATTTAATGCGAGGAATTAGTTACTCAGATGCCTTAGGATCCAACAGAAGTCTATGAGGCAACCCAGAGATTAGCAGTAAAGCCACAACCCCACATTCAGTAGACAAAGGGAAGAGGTGTTACAGTCATCCTGGTAATTATGGTGGAAATTACAACTGTGGCTGTCCTGTCAAATGCAAAGGGAGCCTCAGAAGAGAAACAACTACCAACACATCCTCTACCTGAGGCAGGGCAGGGTAGGGGGTGTGTAGGGATTGGGGTAAGGGGTAAGGGGGATTAGTGAGGGTGGAGGGGGATATGGGCTCTGGTTTCTTTCTTCTTACCACCTTCAGCTTCCCACCACTGCACCTTCTTGTTGACTCATAGTATCCTGGGAGGCACAGAAGCTTTGCAGAGATCAGTCCTTCCACATTAGAACAGGAAAAAAAAATTGAGAAATAGATCTAAACAAATAGAACCAGAATACGTACATGGTTACTTTAGTAAGCTTTCTTTAGTTTACAGTTTTGTCTATATGATATACTTTGATAATATTATTGCCAGTCCAAATCCTCCAAGATCCTTCCTACCCCATCCAACTTTGTATTCTTACTCTCTCTCTTAAAAAAAGAAAGGAAGACAAAATCAACAGGAACAATCAAAAGAGAAAAATACCAAAACAAACAAACAAATAAAAAAACTACATGCAAAACCATGAAGTCTGTTTTGTGTTGGCCACAAAACCCCATTACTCCTAGGTATGGAGTCTACCCTAAAGTGTGGCTGATATACCCAGTGGCACTCTATTGGGAAAAAAAATGATTCTTTTTCTTTCTTGGAAAGTGTCAATTGTAAATACTTACTTGGTCAGAGGTAGACTTTGGGTCTACTTGCCATTCTCCTTGCTGGGACTTTGTTTTGAATCTGTGGATCTGAGGGTAAGGCCCTAATGAAGCTATAGCTTACATATGCCCTTAAAAATGGAGAAATCCACCCGCGGATCCCGGCCCCCAGCAGCTCTCTGCTCCCAGACCCGGTGAGAGAGAGACCCAACCGCCTGGTCAGGTGGGCACTCCTGAGGCTGCAGAGCGGAAGAGACCACCAACACTGCTCACCCCTGCCCACATCCCTGGCCCAAGAGGAAACTGTATAAGGCCTCTGGGCTCCCGTGGGGGAGGGCCCAGGAGCGGCAGGACCCCTGCCAGAGACACCGCCGGACCCTGAAGGAAACAGACCGGATAAACAGTTCTCTGCACCCAAATCCCATGGGAGGGAGAGCTAAACCTTCAGAGAGGCAGACAAGCCTGGGAAACCAGAGGAGACTGCTCCCTGCACACACATCTCGGACGCCAGAGGAAAAAGCCAAAGACCATCTGGAACCCTGGTGCACTGAAGCTCCCGGAAGGGGCGGCACAGGTCTCCCTGGTTGCTGCCACTGCAGAGAGCCCCTGGGCAGCACCCCATGAGCAAACCTGAGCCTCGGGACCACAGGTAAGACCAAATTTTCTGCTGCAAGAAAGCTGCCTGGTGAACTCAAGACACAGGCCCACAGGAACAGCTGAAGACCTGTAGAGAGGAAAAACTACACACCCGAAAGCAGAACACTCTGTCCCCATAACTAACTGAAAGAGAGGAAAACAGGTCTACAGCACTCCTGACACACAGGCTTATAGGACAGTCTAGCCACTGTCAGAAATAGCAGAACAAAGTAACACTAGAGATAATCTGATGGCGAGAGGCAAGCGCAGGAACCCAAGCAACAGAAACCAAGACTACATGGCATCATAGGAGCCCAATTCTCCCACCAAAACAAACATGGAATATCCAAACACACCAGAAAAGCAAGATCTAGTTTCAAAATCATATTTGATCATGATGCTGGAGGACTTCAAGAAAGACATGAACACACTTAGGGAAGCACAGGAAAACATTAATAAACAAGTAAAAGCCTACAGAGAGGAATCGCAAAAATCCCTGAAAGAATTCCAGGAAAACACAATCAAACAGTTGAAGGAATTAAAAATGGAAATAGAAGCAATCAAGAAAGAACACATGGAAACAACCCTGGATATAGAAAACCAAAAGAAGAGACACGGAGCTGTAGATACAAGCTTCACCAACAGAATACAAGAGATGGAAGAGAGAATCTCAGGAGCAGAAGAGTCCATAGAAATCATTGACTCAACTGTCAAAGATAATGTAAAGCAGAAAAAGCTACTGGTCCAAAACATACAGGATATCCAGGACTCAATGAGAAGATCAAACCTAAGGATAATAGGTATAGAAGAGAGTGAAAACTCCCAGCTCAAAGGACCAGTAAATATCTTCAACAAAATCATAGAAGAAAACTTCCCTAACCTAAAAAAAGAGATACCCATAGACATACAAGAAGCCTACAGAACTCCAAATAGATTGGACCAGAAAAGAAACACCTCCCATCACATAATAGTCAAAACACTAAATGCACAAAATAAAGAAAGAATATTAAAAGCAGTAAGGGAAAAATGTCAAGTAACATATAAAGGGAGACCTATCAGAATCACACCAGACTTCTCGCCAGAAACTATGAAGGCCAGAAGATCTTGGACTGATGTTATACAGACCCTAAGAAAACACAAATGCCAGCCCAGGTTACTGTATCCAGCAAAACTCTCAATTAACATTGATGGAGAAACCAAGATATTCCATGACAAAACCAAATTTACACAATATCTTTCTACAAATCCAGCACTACAAAGGATAATAAATGGTAAAGCCCAACATAAGGAGGCAAGCTATACCCTAGAAGAAGCAAGAAACTAATCGTCTTGGCAACAAAACAAAGAGAATGAAAGCACACAAACATAACCTCACATCCAAATATGAATATAACGGGAAGCAATAATCATTATTCCTTAATATCTCTCAATATCAATGGCCTCAACTCCCCAATAAAAAGACATAGATTAACAAACTGGATATGCAACGAGGACCCTGCATTCTGCTGCCTACAGGAAACACACCTCAGAGACAAAGACAGACACTACCTCAGAGTGAAAGGCTGGAAAACAACTTTCCAAGCAAATGGTCAGAAGAAGCAAGCTGGAGTAGCCATTCTAATATCAAATAAAATCAATTTCCAACTAAAAGTCATCAAAAAAGATAAGGAAGGACACTTCATATTCATCAAAGGAAAAATCAACCAAGATGAACTCTCAATCCTAAATATCTATGCCCCAAATACAAGGGCACCTACATACGTAAAAGAAACCTTACTAAAGCTCAAAACACACATTGCACCTCACACAATAATAGTGGGAGATTTCAACACCCCACTCTCATCAATGGACAGATCATGGAAACAGAAATTAAACAGTGATGTAGACAGACTAAGAGAAGTCATGAGCCAAATGGACTTAACGGATATTTATAGAACATTCTATCCTAAAGCAAAAGGATATACCTTCTTCTCAGCTCCTCATGGTACTTTCTCCAAAATTGACCATATAATTGGTCAAAAAACGGGCCACAACAGGTACAGAAAGATAGAAATAATCCCATGCGTGCTATCGGACCACTACGGCCTAAAACTGGTCTTCAATAACAATAAGGGAAGAATGCCCACATATACGTGGAAATTGAACAATGCTCTACTCAATGATAACCTGGTCAAGGAAGAAATAAAGAAAGAAATTAAAAACTTTTTAGAATTTAATGAAAATGAAGATACAACATACTCAAATTTATGGGACACAATGAAAGCTGTGCTAAGAGGAAAACTCATAGCGCTGAGTGCCTGCAGAAAGAAACAGGAAAGAACATATGTCAGCAGCTTGACAGCACACCTAAAAGCTCTAGAACAAAAAGAAGCAAATACACCCAGGAGGAGTAGAAGGCAGGAAATAATCAAACTCAGAGCTGAAATCAACCAAGTAGAAACAAAAAGGACCATAAAAAGAATCAACAGAACCAAAAGTTGGTTCTTTGAGAAAATCAACAAGATAGATAAACCCTTAGCCAGACTAACGAGAGGACACAGAGAGTGTGTCCAAATTAACAAAATCAGAAATGAAAAGGGAGACATAACTACAGATTCGGAGGAAATTCAAAAAATCATCAGATCTTACTATAAAAACCTATATTCAACAAAATTTGAAAATCTTCAGGAAATGGACAATTTCCTAGACAGATACCAGTTATCGAAGTTAAATCAGGAACAGATAAACCAGTTAAACAACCCCATAACTCCTAAGGAAATAGAAGCAGTCATTAAAGGTCTCCCAACCAAAAAGAGCCCAGGTCCAGACGGGTTTAGTGCAGAATTCTATCAAACCTTCATAGAAGACCTCATACCAATATTATCCAAACTATTCCACAAAATTGAAACAGATGGAGCACTACCGAATTCCTTCTACGAAGCCACAATTACTCTTATACCTAAACCACACAAAGACACAACAAAGAAAGAGAACTTCAGACCAATTTCCCTTATGAATATCGACGCAAAAATACTCAATAAAATTCTGGCAAACCGAATTCAAGAGCACATCAAAACAATCATCCACCATGATCAAGTAGGCTTCATCCCAGGCATGCAGGGATGGTTTAATATACGGAAAACCATCAACGTGATCCATTATATAAACAAACTGAAAGAACAGAACCACATGATCATTTCATTAGATGCTGAGAAAGCATTTGACAAAATTCAACACCCCTTCATGATAAAAGTCCTGGAAAGAATAGGAATTCAAGGCCCATACCTAAACATAGTAAAAGCCATATACAGCATACCAGTTGCTAACATTATACTAAATGGAGAGAAACTTGAAGCAATCCCACTAAAATCAGGGACTAGACAAGGCTGCCCACTCTCTCCCTACTTATTCAATATAGTTCTTGAAGTTCTAGCCAGAGCAATCAGACAACAAAAGGAGATCAAGGGGATACAGATCGGAAAAGAAGAGGTCAAAATATCACTATTTGCAGATGACATGATAGTATATTTAAGTGATCCTAAAAGTTCCACCAGAGAACTACTAAAGCTGATAAACAACTTCAGCAAAGTGGCTGGGTATAAAATTAACTCAAATAAATCAGTTGCCTTCCTCTATACAAAAGAGAAACAAGCCGAGAAAGAAATTAGGGAAACGACACCCTTCATAATAGACCCAAATAATATAAAGTACCTCGGTGTGACTTTAACCAAGCAAGTAAAAGATCTGTACAATAAGAACTTCAAGACACTGAAGAAGGAAATTGAAGAAGACCTCAGAAGATGGAAAGATCTCCCATGCTCATGGATTGGCAGGATTAATATAGTAAAAATGGCCATTTTACCAAAAGCAATCTACAGATTCAATGCAATCCCCATCAAAATACCAATCCAATTCTTCAAAGAGTTAGACAGAACAATTTGCAAATTCATCTGGAATAACAAAAAACCCAGGATAGCTAAAGCTATCCTCAACAATAAAAGGACTTCAGGGGGAATCACTATCCCTGAACTCAAGCAGTATTACAGAGCAATAGTGATAAAAACTGCATGGTATTGGTACAGAGACAGACAGATAGACCAATGGAATAGAATTGAAGACCCAGAAATGAACCCACACACCTATGGTCACTTGATTTTTGACAAAGGAGCCAAAACCATCCAATGGAAAAAAGATAGCATTTTCAGCAAATGGTGCTGGTTCAACTGGAGGGCAACATGTAGAAGAATGCAGATCGATCCATGCCTATCACCCTGTACAAAGCTTAAGTCCAAGTGGATCAAGGACCTCCACATCAAACCAGATACACTCAAACTAATAGAAGAAAAACTAGGGAAGCATCTGGAACACATGGGCACTGGAAAAAATTTCCTGAACAAAACACCAATGGCTTATGCTCTAAGATCAAGAATCGACAAATGGGATCTCATAAAACTGCAAAGCTTCTGTAAGGCAAAGGACACTGTGGTTAGGACAAAACGGCAACCAAAAGATTGGGAAAAGATCTTTACCAATCCTACAACAGATAGAGGCCTTATATCCAAAATATACAAAGAACTCAAGAAGTTAGACCGCAGGGAAACAAATAACCCTATTAAAAAATGGGGTTCAGAGCTAAACAAAGAATTCACAGCTGAGGAATGCCGAATGGCTGAGAAACACCTAAAGAAATGTTCAACATCTTTAGTCATAAGGGAAATGCAAATCAAAACAACCCTGAGATTTCACCTCACACCAGTGCGATTGGCTAAGATCAAAAACTCAGGTGACAGCAGATGCTGGCGAGGATGTGGAGAAAGAGGAACACTCATCCATTGTTGGTGGGATTGCAGACTGGTAAAACCATTCTGGAAATCAGTCTGGAGGTTCCTCAGAAAATTGGACATTGAACTGCCTGAGGATCCAGCTATACCTCTCTTGGGCATATACCCAAAAGATGCCTCAACATATAAAAGAGACACGTGCTCCACTATGTTCATCGCAGCCTTATTTATAATAGCCAGAAAATGGAAAGAACCCAGATGCCCTTCAACAGAGGAATGGATACAGAAAATGTGGTACATCTACACAATGGAATATTACTCAGCTATCAACAACAACGAGTTTATGAAATTCGTAGGCAAATGGTTGGAACTGGAAAATATCATCCTGAGTGAGCTAACCCAATCACAGAAAGACATACATGGTATGCACTCATTGATAAGTGTCTATTAGCCCAAATTCTTGAATTACCCTAGATCCCTAGAACAAACGAAACTCAAGACGGATGATCAAAATGTGAATGCTTCACTCCTTCTTTAAATGAGGAAAAAGAATACCCTTGGCAGGGAAGGGAGAGGCAAAGATTAAAACAGAGACTGAAGGAACACCCATTCAGAGCCTGCCCCACATGTGGCCCATACATATACAGCCACCCAATTAGACAAGATGGATGAAGCAAAGAAGTGCAGACCGACAGGAGCCGGATGTAGATCGCTCCTGAGAGACACAGCCAGAATACAGCAAATATAGAGGCGAATGTCAGCAGCAAACCACTGAACTGAGAGTAGGTCCCCTATTGAAGGAATCAGAGAAAGAACTGGAAGAGCTTGAAGGGGCTCGAGACCCCAAAAGTACAACAATGCCAAGCAACCAGAGCTTCCAGGGACTAAGCCACTACCTAAAGACTATACATGGACTGACCCTGGACTCTGACCCCATAGGTAGCAATGAATATCCTAGTAAGAGCACCAGTGGAAGGGGAAGCCCTGGGTCCTGCTAAGACTGAACCCCCAGTGAACTAGTCTATGGGGGGAGGGCGGCAATGGGGGGAGGGTTGGGAGGGGAACACCCGTAAGGAAGGGGAGGGGGGAGGGGGATGTTTGCCCGGAAACCGGGAAAGGGAATAACACTCGAAATGTATATAAGAAATACTCAAGTTAATAAAAAAAAAAATCGAGAAATCCAGCTAGTGTGCAGCTGACATCCCCACTCCTACTGAATAGCGCTCTTGGTACCAGAAGTTACCTTGCATGTCTCCAAAGAAAAAAGCAATCACCAATATCACCCAGCTACAAATCCTGTGACCTGTATCAGCCACCTACATGCAAGATATGTAAGATTTGTGTCATGGTGCAATCATGACACAAATGTTATGGGTGTGACCAATCTCTTCTTGTTTGGACTTAAGGTACTTCTTGATACAGAGCCATTCCTGACACTGCTAAAATGATCAAGGGCCATGGTTCCTTAGGGAAAATCTACTATCATTATTTTGATAAATGAACATGTCAATAAAATGACTCCTAATGACATATTGCCATACCCATAGACCAAAGTAGTAGTCCTCCCTCATCGGAGAAGCATATTCTTACAGAAGATGGTGATTTACACAGAGGCCCACAACCAGACAATGTGAAGAGAGGAATTTTAGAGCTCTCAGCCATAAATGGGATTGTCTCCATCAAACTCTCCCTGTCAAGGCTCAGGCATGTATATGGACAAAGAGCAGAAAGATTGTAAGAACCAGAGTGGTGGATGACACTAAAGAAACAGTGTCATCCAGACACAACAAGACTGTGACAGCATGTACAAGATCTGTACAGTCTCCTTTCAGTAAGCTTTGAAAGATGCAAAAAATAAGCATTCATTTCCAATCCAGCAAACTTATGTTGCATCTAAAAAGATGATATTTAATAACCCTCTCATGGAGAGATCGTCAGGCATTGTACTACTTCCTTTATACTGGAAACAACTTACAGTTCCTGCTTACAGTAAATATGCCTTCAGGTACAGACTGTTGTGGTCAGAGGCTGTCCAAATGACCACTGACTTGTTTTAAGTGTTCCCACTGAAATTTAGCAGAGAATATTTACTAAGATAGTGAACACATTACAGCTACATTGAGTCAAGGTCTCTTGAGATTCTCTCTAGAGATCTGCCTTTACAGTGACTTTAATTTTGTTTATACCCCAACAACCTCTGTGTAATTGTGTTTAAATTCTTTCTCTAGACCCTGACTATAAATAGTAGAAAAATCTATTCACTTGTTAGACTAGAAAAATTAAAGGTCCACAGTTTTCTATTCTCCTGGGTTTAAAAAAGATAAGCCATAATAATGTTTTCCCTGTCTCCCCTCATATTTCCTTTTTCTGACTAGGCTTCATTTGGGGCAGCTGCTCTCACATGGTTAGAGCCTCACTTGGGCTCCCTGCTGCCTCCAGCTCCTGTACTCTTTCTGCTTGAGAACAAGGCTGTCTGGGTTTGAATCCCGACTCCTTTGTTCATTATCTGTTTGGTTTCATGAAGCTAATGAGCTTCACTGAGCCTCAGTTTCCTCCTCTCTAAATGGAAACAAGAATAGTAACCACATCATTCTGGAAATAATTGAGCCACACACAAAAGGAACACACACAGGATACATGCACATACACACGCGCGCGCGCGCGCACACACACACACACACACACACACACTCACTCACACACAGAGTATTGTGTTTAATTCTGGGTTAGCAAAGGAAGGGGAAATATGAAGACAAATGGAGTTTTTAAGGTGGCCAGGGAAACACAAGGCAATATACAAAGTATAGGAGAGGGGAAATGTTTAATATGGAGTCAAGTGGTTTCAAGTTCCAAGCCGGAAAAAAGTGTGTTATATGAGCACTCCATTTAAACCCTTCCACAGAAGGTGTTTGCAAGCAGAGAAGCCTCCTGGGTCTGAGGGCAGGAGAGCATTGGTTTAGTGCATATGTTCCTACTGACGTCATTCCACACATTCCACCCATCATCTTAGCTGCGTGCTGACATTATTACATATCCCCCAAGACTATCACAGTACCTGACCTCCAGGAGGTGTCCAGTGAGTGCTGCTGGATGAAAGAGTAAAATAGTATTCATTAATAATCAGGAATAACACTGCCAGCTATGTGACCATTCTGGAATATTTAGAAAGTTAATAACAGGCAGATGTATTGCCTTTGTTGAAAAATGTAAGATTTCATGGGAGAGACAGGAAGTGAAGTCTATTGAAAAAGAAGAGGAAGCAGCATGGTAGTCGAGAACATTTCAGGCCTGTGGTAGAGTTGCAGACCTTAACATGGAGGTGAGGAGGTTTCCTTTGGATGTGTTCAGATTTGAAGTAGGTGTACTAGGTCAGGAAAGAAGCCAGAGGTGCTGGAGGAGTACAAGAAATGAGCTCTACAATATGAGGCAGAATGTGAAACTTCATCCCCAGTAGCAGCAGACTATGGAAATAAACTGCAGGACTCATGCATGACTTGTAAGCTTTCTCAGATCCACATCTGAAGAAAACAAACAAAAGGTAAAATTAATATTTATAATATCTTACCAAACCTATGTTCAAAACATTGTCTTAATAACATAACAATAGAAAAATTACTAGTAAAATATTTTCCATTCCTTTTCTACACTGGGTCATTAAATCTGGAACCCATTTCACACTTAGATTCACATCTTAATACAGATTAGCCAGCTCTGTTGCAATAGTGATATGGGGCTTATGGCTCCTGGATTTCATAGCATAGACTATCTATAGCAAGCTATAGAAATAGGTGCAGTGGGAAGAAGAAGCCTTTTTCATGTGGTAAGGACAACTGTCCAATGGTTCCCTCATAAAAACATCCTTTTTTAGAATGGTCTGACAATGGCCCATAAGCAGGGTTCCAGATCGCAACAGGGTGAGAAGAAAATTGCATATGTATTTGTAGGTTTGTGTCCCAGTTTGCTTCCTATTGCTGTGATGAACACCATGAAAAACAACAACAGCAGCAACAGCAACAGCAACAGCAACAGCAACAGCAACAACAACAACAAAATGACCTGAGGAGCAAAGGTTTGTTTGGCTTATAGGTTAAAGTCTGTTACAGAGGCAAACCAGAGTTACAATTCAAGACAAGATCTTGGAGGCAGGAACTGAAATAGAGACAAAGAGGAAGGCTGCTTCCTGGCTTACTTCTTCTGGCTTGGTCACCTACTTCTCTTATACATTTCCCGGTCCACCAGTCCAGGGAATAGCACTGCTTGCAAAGGGCTGGGTCCTCCTACATCGATTATCAATTAAGAAAATGCCACACAGACATTCTGACAGACAGGTCAATCTGACAGAGGGTTCCTTAATCAAAGCTCGGTCCTTCTAGGGGACTCTAATTTTTGTCAAGTTAATAAAAGGTTATACTAGAACAATGCTTATGTTTTTTTTTTTTTAAAAGAGTATCATTCAAGAGCTGAAAGAGTTTGCAGACCTCACAATATAAGGAGGTTGTAGCTTACATGTCTTTGATACGTTCTTATTCCTCTGGAGGAAAATAAATGATTGGACTTGAGGAAGAATTGCTTGAGAGGCTCCTTCTGCTCATGCTGCTTCTCCTTCCTAAGCCATCCTTCGACATTTCTACTACATTTTGTTTTAGAATTGGGAGTAAATCAAATGTGAAGTAGACTGCCCCCACTTTAGTAGAGACTGATCACTTCAAGGCTCCTGTTGTCTAAGAATGTGTTGTCTAGATGTGTTCTGGTGGGGACTGGGGAAGGAGAGAAGGGAAGAGGCGACTTTGCGTCTCCTCGTAGACACATAGTTATAGCCGGCTGGAGAGCAGGCAGGCTAACACTCATCTTCCTTCCTCTCAGCAGGACTTGCTCTTCTTCTTCTTCTCTCAAAACATAATACTGAATGAATTCAAAGGTCTCACATGAGTTGAACATTTGGCAATCACATGCTGTTATATATGTGTTTATGGGGCGTTACCGAAGCAGTTGAGATTGATTTACACAGTATCATCAACTCCTCCTAAACCCCAGACATACTTGTTACTCTAGGGGTGATGCCCACCAATATTTTTGCTCACCAACCTCCTGGCTGATTCTTACACACTTCACCCAAACTGGTGATTGGGTCAGCCTTTGGAAACCACTGCTGATTCCCTGTAGAGCATTCTGTACAGAGTCCTGTGAAGAATCTCCCTTCCAAAAAGTGTTAATCATCTCATTCTTCCCTGGTCTCATTCATTTCATCTATGTACATGCTGTCATTAAGTGAGCAGAGGTAGAAGGGGAAAGCTCGCCTTGTAGAACTGGTTCTTTGGTTTGTGAGTTGATGTGAAAATATATGTTTCTAGAGCCAGAAATGATGCATTTTGTCCTGCCGAGGAAGGTCATAGGGGCAAAGCTAAGCACCAGGGAATAGAGAAGCAGCAGCAGCAGCTGCTCCAGAAGGAAGGGAGATGGCTCTGGTGGATAGCATGATTTAGGGACAGAAGCCCGTCACCAACTTTATTAAAAATGAAATCTGAGGATGGGCAGTGCTGAGCCACTGCTTTGTGGGGAGTCCAACAGTGAACAAGGAGCCAGGGCTGGAAACATCCACAACCCTATTCACCAGAGAGGAAGGAGAAATAGAAATAATCTTTAAAGTGAGCATTTTAGAGGTTGGAGAGGGGTCATTGAGGAGCCACTGGAGTCCACGGAACAGTGGGGTGGAAAAGAGGAATGCATCCCCCCAATTCATTGTTTTCTTTTTATGTTAAGGAATCCTTTTAAAATATGAGCTATGGGAGAGTTAGGATGGGCTATCCAGTAGCACCACCACAGCCTAAAACATAAACAGGCAGCTGGGGAGGTGACTTGCATGTGTTAGTGACTGACCAAGGTTATAAAACAGTGAGTGTACACTCAAGGCTATACCATGCTTCTGACTGACTTCTCACTATAGATGGACAATGGGTTAGACCATGATTGTGGCTTCTTGTCTAACCATGGGAATTAAGTGTCCGAAGCTCAAGAAGTAGATCCCCATTTGTATTAAGTGTATTTTTATTGAGATCATCATGTAGCTAGGTCAATTCATTGCTTGCATAATGGTATGAAGGGGTGACAGTATCCTGTCCATATGACATAGATTTGGAAGCTGTGACCATAGTAAGACGCTGTGGTTTGGATCTGGAATGTTCCACAGAAGCTGGTACTGATATTTGGAGGAGATGGGAACGTTGGGAGGTGAGTCTTTTTGCAGTCAGTTCACTAGAGTTCTCCCTTTGAAAAGTATCTTATGGCTTCTACTCTCCCCAGCCCTGTCACTCTGACATCCTGAATTGAGAAGCTCTGTTTTACTATATATCCCCTTCCACGATGACACCTCTGTCCCAAAGTGACAGGGCCAATGGGCTAAGGTCTCTGAAACAATAAACCAATATCAATCTTTCCTTCTTCTTAAAATGGTTCCTGTTCAGTATTTTGCCCAACCAAGGGAGGCGAACACATGTCATTTCTCTGGGTCTGGTTTTATTTAACCAAAAGACATTTTATATTTTCCAAGGCAAAGCAAGAAGATATTGGATTGTGGGGGGCCTTGCAAGTGTAGTGACTGTGCCATCAATAAATATTTGTTAATAGTCAAATGTAAGAGGTACAGAAGGCGGAAGTGCACGTAGTTGGCAGGAATAAGTGAAGCAGTTTGCATTGCTTGGGCCATCACAAGGCTACTTTGAGTGTGTGTTAGTAAATACACACTTTAAAATACTATTTGTGCTACTAGGGATGTGGCTCAGTGGACAGAGCTCCTATTATAAGTATGAGGTCTGAAGTTCAGATCTCCAGAACCCACGTCAAAGCTAAGAAGGTTTGGCGGGTTTCCTGCCACCCTAGAACTTGGGAAGTATAGGCAGGTAGACAAGATGGCTAGCTAGCTTAGCTGAAATTGGTGAGCACTGGGTTCAGAGAGAAACACTGCATCAAGTAAGAGGAGAGAGATTGAGAAAGACAATCAACATCAACTTTATGTCTTCATATGTATATCCTGGGCGCGTGCGCACACACGCACACGCACGTGCACACACACACACACACACACACACACACACACACACACACACCTTCACAAGCACCTGCATACATATTTATCCCACAAATACATGCATCATACATCACTCAAACATATCTACACATATACAGGCCACCCAAAAATGTTGTTTGCCATTTGTCTCCAACCAAGAGCATTATTTCAACTTCATCATTATCTATGAATTCATAAAAAACTTTAAAGTATCTCACAGTTTTACAGGGAGTGATATGACCTAAGACTGACCCATATATATATATATATATATATATATATATATATATATATATATATATATACAATCTTATTTTACACATCATTACAAAATACTGCAAGTCTACATTCTCAGTTTGTATATCTCTCAGGAGTAAGGCAATGGATTTGGGGTTGATAGACCATGAAGAGACGTCATTAAAGCAATGTCTGGGATTTCCCCTTTGACAGCGTTCTTCCCCTCTATAGGACAGCATGGGCTGTATCCAAACTCCAGAAAGCTCAGAAGGAGCCACAGAAGGAAGTCTTGGCCCTCTACTCTCTCCACATTTTAGTGGTCCTGCTGTGCATATAAACTTAAGCAATAGACTGGTTTGGTGCAAATAGTTGCCTCGTCCATATGGAAGACTCCACATGTGCTGGCATTTGCTACCTCTGAACAGTGTGATTGTTTCTCCAGTGCACAGAGATTGATGAGGAAGACAAAGCAGACACCAGAAGATGGATGCATTGTGGGGAACCAAATTTACAGATTTTCTTGAGCGCTCCTGGAACTATGCACTAAAATTATCTTTCAGTCTTATTATAAAGGGGAAAATTCTTACTCAAAAACAAAATCAAACCAGTTTTTTTCTGTTTCCATTGTAATTGACTCACTTTCTAACCCTAAAATGTTTCTAAATATATCTATTATCCATCACCTACCATTATCAACCATTCTATCTAGTAGAATTATTTTTTGAATCATTTCGTAGAAAAACATATTGTTTTTTAAATGAATTACATTGCATAGTATTTGTAAAGTAGTCTCATTAAGTAGTCTAATTAATTAATTACTATCACAATGGCCGCTATGCTTCCACTACTTAGCCTTAGAAGAGTCTCCTCTACTGAGAAGATGTTCTGGATACTTCTTACCTCTTTTCTTTGCTTAACTTCAAAGATATCCAGGTCAGCTCCAAAAAAAATCTGCCTCTCATTAAAAACAATATTATCCTATTATGTAGGCCTGCTTCTTAGTGGCCTCCACAATCTGCAGGTACCTACTCTGAAAGGGCTAGACTATTCCTTACAGGTAATACCGTGAAACAGAAAAGCTTTACAAAGCTTGTGGAGAGGGCAGCAGAATCTATGATAGGAAAGGGAAGGAATGGGGAGGAAGATCCAGACAGGAAGGGTGGGGCAAGACAGTTACACCTGAGTAAGGATTGAGAATTGCATGTGATGTATTTTTTAACTCTTTCTTTCCTCAATACTAAATTTACATAAATTTTATATTGTATTAGATATTACAAAAAAGCAAATAGAAGTATTAGTTTCTCAACGTTGTGACAGGAGGAAAAAAAGTCATGTGTTATCTAAGTATGTTGGTGTATACCAGTAATCCCAACACCCAGGAAGTTGAGGTAGGAAGTAAGGAGTTCAAGGCTAGCCTTAGAGTAAGGAGTTTCAGGCCAGCCTGGCTACTCAAGACTTTGTCTCAGTAGGAAAGAAAAATGTGCCATAGAATAAAAGCTTTAGGTACATACCTGGGTTCTTCCTATTGCGTGAGCAGATATGACTGAATGTTCATAGAGTGAGGAAAACTTGAGATGAGAAAACTATAGCTAGCAACATCCGGTCTCTTTGCCATCTCCCCAGGAAAGCTGCCTCTCAGTTGTATGCTTAGTAGGAGTCAAGCCTAATGAGGTCGGAAACTGGAATCCTAGTCCAGTTGGAAGAGATGGTCACTGTGGATATCCTGGGAGACCATTTTCCTTTGTGGAAAGCAAGAATGAAATTTCTCAATTACTTTCAACAAACATAAATTTGATGCTAATAATAAAGTGTGCTAACCACAAACCTTGAGTAAAAAACTATAAAGTGTTTAACTTTCTTGGAAAATTGATGAGTTCCCAGAATGTTCTTGTTGGGGAAGATGAAATAGCCTGTGTTGCTTTTGGTTTGTAATCAGGGCACAGCTGAGATTTAGTTCGGACGTAATGAAGAAGTTCGTAAGATGATAAATACAGCTGGATGCAGCTTGCATGTCTTGGGCCAAGTTCCTACAGGAAAAGAAGTTCCCATTTGGGGGCTATCGAATATTTTCTCCAGTGAAGCTTTGGTATCTAATAGGTTACATATCTCACTATTGTAAAAATACATCTGAAATTAAACATATTACCAAATTAACCTATTAAATCTAACTTCTTATTAGAAGTAATTCAGCATTGCTAAATGCTAAAAGAAGAAAACTTGAAATTTTAAATAATCTCTTCATTTGTGTGCTTTGAAATCTTGACATTTGAATTGGTTGTAATTACCATGCATCTTCGAGGAAAAACAGACATGGTCACATCAGTAGTTCTGAGTCATCTCAGAGAAGGCCACATGGGAAGGCCATGTTCTGAGCACAGGAGATCAGCATTCCTATGTCAGTACTCTAGGCTCTAGCTAAGTGAGTCAGGAATACAGCTCTCAGGTTTTGACTCCTGAGAATTGAGACTAGTCCTCCGAAGCCTTGGAGGTATCTTTCAATATAATGTGGCGTGTTTTCTACGCTATGTTTTCACCTTGGCCTTCCTGAACCAAGCGGTCTCAGGAAGCCTCCTGCTTCTGCCGCCAGGCACTATCCACTGCATGCTGCACTCTGGGGTAGCGATGAAAACAGCTCCCACAATAATCCCTTAGATAGCACTGAACAAACACATGAACTCATTCAAAGAAAGACAGGTTAGCAAACATTATTTCCCTACAAATAACGAATCTGGAAGGAGTAGACAGAGCTACTGTGTGGAGCAATCCTTGAGTTCATGGACACCCAAAGCAAGCGTTACTGACAGGAGCAGAGCAGAGGTCAGTGAGGAACCAGGTGCAGAGGTCACAATGCTGACCCCATCATTCAGTCTTCTTGCATATACATCCAGGTTTCTAGGAAGTACTTTCCTGATGGTACTGATCTTCAGACTTAGCAAAATTTCCCCAAACTTGTTGCCCCCCCCTGCAAATAGCAAAAGATGGTCTTCTTGCCAAGCCCACTGTGGTTGTCGTAGCTCAGGTCACCCCAGCATCATCCTAAGGCATCATGCCTGTTGGCATGCAAGGACCCAGTGGCTAGCACATCACATCAGCCTTGCCACCCATGGGAAAGTACCCAGGACTGAGGTGTAAGAATGATTCTCTCTGCCTTGGGATAAAAGTTTTTTTCTTAGTTGGCAAAGACTGGTCAAAGGCAAGGACAGAGACAAGTGCCATGTCCTTAGTGTGGTTGTAGCAGAAACTGATGTGGCTGGGGGACAGAGACTCACCAATACGGTGAGATAAACTTCCCAAAGGTCTTCATGCCATAGATATCACTGGGTGAACACCAGTGAGTCGCAAACTGACAGCACCCGTTTTAGCAGAGCAAGGCATCTGTTCACCAAAGATAGAACGGCATAGGCAGATCTACCCCATTCTTCCATTTCGATGCATGTCGGTCTATAGGGAAAGTGGGTTGCTCAGGCACAGTGTGCAGAATGGGGTCATTTTGTTCTACTCTCTCTCTGTAGTGATATTTTTAGTGAATTTCAAGTACTGACATTTAAGATAATTCACATTCACTGGAGCGATAAAGGTCTTTTATTGAAAAAGGTGTATACATACAATATATTCTGGTCATTTTCTTTCAATTATTTCTTTGTTTACATTTCAGCATCCCCATCCCCTCTCCTCAGGTGCCACCCTTACAAATCCTTCCTCCCATTACCTTATACTTTTTCCTGAAGGGAAAGTGAAGCCCCCTTTGTGTTTCACCCAACCTTGAGACACCCAACCCTGAGACATCTAGCACCAGCCGGACTAAGCACATGCCCACTGAAGCTCAACCAGGCAGTCCAGTTAGGGGAAGAGGATCAGGTAGCAGGACACAGAGTCAGGGATAGCCCTCACTCCAACCGTTAAAGAACCCATATGAAGACCAAGTAGTACATCTCCTACAAATGTTAGGGATGTGAGTTAGCCCTGCATGCTCTTTGGTTGGTGTTTCAGTCTCAGTGAACCCCCATGATCCAGTTTGGTTGACTCTGTAGGTCTTGGGGTGTCCTTTACCCTTTTGGCCCTCTCAATCCTATCCCTCACTCTTCCACAAGAGTCCCCAAGCTCTGCCTGACGTTTCGCTGTGGGTCTCTGCAGCTGTTTTCATCTGATACTGGATGAAGACTCTCAGGAGACAGTCATGCTAGGCTCCTGTCTGCAAGCATAAAAGTATCATTAGTAGTGTCAGGGGTTGCTCTACAGCAGATGGGTCTCAAGGTGGGCAGTCGTTGTTGGCTGTTCCTTCAGTCTCTGATCCACCTTTATCCCTGCATATTTTGTAGGCAGGACAAATTTTGGCTTGAAGGTTTGGTGGGTTGGTTGATGTCCCCCTCTCTCCACTGGACGTCTACCCTAGCTATGGGAAGGGAGGAGGTCACTTGTCTCCATATCCCTAGCTGGTAGGAATCTCATCTAGGGTCACCCTCACAGTTTCCTAGGAGCCTCCCCCATCCAAGGTCTCCAGCTAATACCAGAGATGCTGTGTCCCCACCCCCCAAAAACACCAATTTTCTCACTCCCAGGCCTTTCCTGTCCCATTCACCTGATCCCCACTCCCATTCTCCTCCTCCTCATCCCTCCTTCTACCCAGTTCCTTCTCTCCTTCCACCTCTGATGACTATTTTGTTTGCCCTTCTGAGTGAGATTCACACAGCCTCCCTTGGCCTCCTCCCTACTTTCTTTGCACCTATGGATTAAAGCATAGATATATACCTGAAAGATGTAGCACAAGGACCATGCTCAACTATGTTCATAGCCCCTTATAAGTGGACATTAGCCATAAAAGAACCTGCTCTTTCCCCAGTAGCCATCATTTGCCAATAATGTCTTGAGTGGAGGTGGAACTTCACGAGCCCCTCACCCACCCACATTAGGATTTTGACTGACATAATGTATATTTCTTTTGTACACAGTCACTGCTCCTCTGAATTCCTGTATGCATCATTCCTGTCCAGCAAGTACGGCTTCACTGAGGCATCTCCTATGTGGGTCTTACGATGTCCCTACATCTTTTTCCCTGAGCATCCCTGAGCCTTGAGGGAGGGTATGATGTGACTTGCCATCTGGAACTGAGCATTCATCCACAGGCTCTTACTCTCGGCACACTGACCATTTGTGGGTCTCTGCATTAATCACAATCTACTGTGAAAGCAAGCTTCTCTGCCGAGGGACAAGAACTGCACTTACAAGTATAAAGAGATGAACTTAGGGAGTGGTTTTATCGTATGTTCATGTAGCAAAATATCATCATCATCATCATCATCATCATCATCATCAGAACAACAACAGTATTAAATTATCATGTAGGTCTTATTGGACCTAGCCAGCCACATGTTTCTGCCTTAATTAGCCTATGAGGATGAGTTCCCTCTATTAAATCCAATCAGAAAGTAGTTGGCAACTCCTGTACCATTTAGGTCATGTTGTGAGTTATACACACGTTGTTCACAGCTTATGAGATTATGGAATAATTTTCTCCCCTAGTAGTGTAAATAGGATCTTCTGACACCGTGAACACTAAACGGGATTGGTGAAGCCAACCAAGACATTCCAAAAGAAAATGTTGAAGCTAGTTTTTGCTTACTTTTTAAAAATAGATACTGCCAGGTGGAATAGGCTTCTTGTGCCCCTGTTAACAACTTTACGCAGCTCAGTAGATGCTTCATAACAAGTTATGAGATGTAGAAACCTCTGTGCATCAGGACATGTTAGCTTTCTGTTTTTGAAAAACAGACAGAATTAGTACAGAAGTATCAAGCAGGGCACCAGCCCGGTTTGAAGTAAGAAATGTCTCCTCTGTGGAAGTCATGCTTGCTATTCTTCATATTGAGAGCTTAACCCCTGCTTTAGAACGGGTAATTGAGGAACATTTTTGCTGATAGCTGGTCCTAAAATGTTTCCGTTTCCTTTATATATTGAAAACTTAAGTAAATTATTTGACTCTATTTTTAGTACTGAAATGGGGAAACGATTAAGTTAAACAAGAAAAAAAAAAAGACGCTAAAATTTGTCCTCAGGTTGCAGAGTTGGCCAAGAGCTGGTGCTTTCTATTTTGATTTCCCAGTGTAGAGGAAAAAGCCGTCCCTGCCCAGATGCTTGCCAAGTTCCGATAGAGCACACTGGGGTGTTTGCTGTGCAGCACAGGAGGATAGCAGGGTCTTGTGTGCGGGTGTTCCAGGTTTCAAACTGTAGCAAGGGAATGGGAGAAGAGAGGGGAACATTCCCAAATTAAACATAACTCTCAGGAAATGGGCCAGAACACCTGTGAGAGGTCAGGGTTCAGAAAATTCAAACCCTGAGTTCAATATTTTGATCTCACAACACAAAAGAAAATGGTTAGAGAGAGCAAATGCAATCTGGAGTCTAACTGGGGGACTTGAGAATTGAGGCTCTGTCATTCTGAAGGCCTTTTCTCCCAGGACTCCACGATGCTTCAAAATGTATTTTCAGAACTGACATGGAAAAGTTTTGGTGGTCCCCTTGCTTAAACATCAAGTTGAGAAGTTATTTATCTCTTTCCTTCAACTCCCAGGAGATCACTTCTGCATTCTTTGCCAGGTTTCTTACAAAGCTGTTAGGCTGGGAATGTGATTGTCCAACAGTTTGTCCAGCTATTAGTGACGAGGAGACAGTGCAGCCCTGAAACACTAGGAATTGATTTCTAGGAAGAGAAGAGGTTTTGCTAAATGCTTCTTCAAGGGACCTCCTAGGGAAATGGAGGGTGTTTTTCCATCTCATTTCGCAGCTCTTAACTTCTCTGAAATCGGCTTGATTTTTGCCAGGTGTCAAATTATAACCTCCCTTGTCAACCACAGATGACTAACAATTAACCTATGACTACAGCAAAAAGTTTGAAACTTGCATTCGCATTGTAACTTTCTGGCTACATTGTGTTTTCATAAATTGTGAAAAAATTTTTCTCTCAAGCCAATACAAACAAAGACTTAGAGTCTTAGTTGCAATGTTCCCTCACAGTTTCTGACCCTGTAGGTCTCCAGGAGAAACAAGACTGAGCTGCTGCCGACCCACCTTCAGGCCTGCTGCTGGCCAGCCCAGAAAATGATGCCAGTGCCCCTCTCCTGGGGAGAGTTAAGTGATGTCAGAGGCACCGGGCAGAGCAGTATTTGACCCTTAAACTGCTTTCTATACAAGCAGCTGTTTTCCTCCTTCCAGCATTCCCTGGGAATCCCAACAGTTGAAAGAAATCTTTGGCATTCTGCTTCTTTTCCCCCCTCAGATAAAGTAAACGGAAAACATTAATTGAACGATGCGCACTGGTCATTTGCTGAGAGGGCGATAATTCTCACAAAGCCTCTTCATTGTTTTCTTTTCTATCCATTTTATGGAAAAGGAACAAGGTCTCAGCTAGTTCCCTCCATATTTACGCCTGGCCCGCTGTGTGCGCCTCCAGAGCTCATAAAAACAATCCTGCCAGCCAGCCGCAGTTGGTAATGGGAGCCAGAGCCTCTCTGCAAGGTCACCTGTTTAAATAGACTCCCATGGTGCTGCCTAAATGGCCTCTCCATAGCCAGCTACTGGCTTGCTCCCTGCCTAGGTTTTAGGAAGCAGCTCCAGCATGATCCTGTCCCCACTTAGCTGGTTGTTAGCTCCCTTGCATTTGATGAAATGTGCTGACGACAGAAACCTAGCAGTCCCCGACCCTAGGCCTAAGTTGTAGGATGTAGAAGACTTTATGAAGAATTTCCTCATAAATGAAAGCAAGGGGCTTCGTTCGGCAGTCATCACACAGTGACAAATATGCAAAGATTCCCAGGGAAATGGACCGGCTGTAAAAGGCATCCTGTAAAAGATGCCAAGCGCTCACTTGGCCGGACAGCTTTAGAATAAAAGTAGGAATTAATTCGAAGTCTCCATGCCCTTCAGGTTCTGTATCTCCACTGTTGGGCATTTCGACCAAGGTCGCTGGCACCGACTCCTGGGAGCCTCCCCCATCCCAGGTCTCTGGGACTTCCTAGAGATTCCCCCTACTCCTCTCCCCAGATCCCTGGCAGCTACAGATTCACGATATCCTTGTTTTTAACAGCTGTGTAGTACTCCACTGTGGAAACGAACCACACTTTCTGTTTCCATTCTTCAGTCGAGGGACATGTGGGTTGCTTCCAGTTTCTGACTATTATGAATAAAGCTGCTATGAACATAGTGGAGCACATCTAGTATCCAGACAAGACCCCCAGCTCCCCACAGGAAGACACCAATGCCCCTACAAAACTCTTGATTCAAAATTTGTCCCATCTAAAAGAAATTCAGGGATAAAGATGGAGCAGAGACTGAGGGAGCTGGAGCAGAGACTGAGGGAGCTGGAGCAGAGACTGAGGGAGCTGGAGCAGAGACTGAGGGAGCTGGAGCAGAGACTGAGGGAGCTGGAGCAGAGACTGAGGGAGCTGGAGCAGAGACTGAGGGAATGGCTAACCAATAACTGGCTCACTTGGGATCTATCCACGGCAGGCACCAATCCCTGACATTATTAGTGATGCTATATTGTGATTACAGTCAGGAGCCTAGCATAACTGTCCTTTGAGAGGCTCTACCCAGCAGCTCACTGAGACAGATGCAGATACCCACAGAGAAACATTGGATGAAGGTTGGAGACCCCTGGGGAAGAGTTAGGGCCAGGCTGGAAGGAGCCGAAGGAGCTAGAAACCCCACAGGAAGACCAACAATGTCAACTAAGCTGGACCCCTGGGAGTTCCCAGAGACTGAGCCACCAACCAAACAGCATACACGGGCTGTCAGAGACCTCCAGCACATACATAGTAGAGGACTACCTTATCTGGCCTCAGTGGGAGAGGATTTTCCTAGTCCTGCAGAAACTTGATGTGCCAGAGTGGAGAGATACCCACTGGAGTGGGGGAGGGCCACTTTCTCAGAGGCAAAGGGGAGGGTTAATGGGGAAGGAACTCCATGTGCAGTGGTAGTGAGCTTCCTTGGTAATCATGGCAGTCAAGCTTCTCCAGATTCCATGAAGAGATAGCAAACCAAATACCCAAAGTAGTTGTGACACTGGATTGTTCTTTCCATCTTGTTCCACATCTTCTGCATGGAGTAAGCATTTAGGCCTGTATCCTCCATGTCCCCCTATCCCATAGGCAAACCTCGTTAATTCTAGAAAAATCCTCTTGCTCAATAGACTTGCCTTGTTATCTCCACTGGAACAGCCATGTACCAGAGTGTGGGTGGGCTATAGAGACTTCCACACATCACTCACCCATGTGCCTGGCTCACTGCCCTACTAAGCTCCGAGCTCCTCCAGGGTGGCTCTCAGGGTGGTTAAAGAGGTAATGGTGGATGGGAGGTACATCCAGCACTCCTGGGTACCTCCATACTAGCATTGCAAAAAGATTTCCCTCACTGCAGCCCCAGCTAACAAAACCAGCACTACAGGCACACACCCATGCGCACAGACACGTATGTGAATGAGTGTATGCACGCACACACATACCTATAGCACCCCCACCCCCATCCCCCACCCCACACTTGCTCTTGCAAACCATGTCTGAGAAGGTAGGACTAAAAGCTAAGATCCCGATCAGGGCTGGCCCGACAGCTTCAGAAGTGAGATTAGAAACAACACACAGAAAGACAAGCTGGAGAGGGAGCGCAAACAAAGCCAGTAGTTCTCAGTTAGGGTCATAAAGCTCTTACTTCCTTTTCGGACCAACAGTAAATGGAGTCACCAATCAGTAAACATTCTTTACTGTGCTAGTGAGGATTTGTGTTCAAAGACACCAGATGGGTGCCGACTTGTCCTCCCTGGTTTCCCTCCACCCAGTTTGATGGGGATTGTAAAGAAGCCTTCCCTGTAAGGTTAGCCAGGCTTTCTCAATCCCAGCTCTATTGACACTTGGGGTTGGACAGCCCTTTGTTTCAAGATCTGTCTCGGGTGGTGTGGAATGCTGCCTCAGTGTCTGCCAGTGTCCCTGCTGGATGCCAGTCATACCAACTTAGCAGGCAACACTATCTCTAGACGGTGCCAAATACCCACAGGACACACAAACACCCTCTCCTCCCATGAGAACTACTGAGTTAGACAGAAGACTTAGTCCATTGGCCTAAATGAGACACAAGTACCATGAGACAGGCACCATGAACCCCGGCAAGGCATCTGGCTGATTCAGAGGACATGATGCTCTGAGGATTGCTCCACAGATAAGGATGTCTGTGATCCCCGGTGTCACTGACCTGAAAGACTAGCTAAACCTCAGATTGCTGGCAGCCCCCCACCCTCACACACACACACACACACACACACACACACACACACACACACACACACACACTCACACATGAGCACAGGTACTCTTTCAGGATGCCTTTTAAGAAGACCAATAATTTGCAAAAAGCATTTGACCCACCGATGGTGACACAGCTACACATGAAGCAGGTTCCTCCCATTTTAGTTTCTCATATCCACACCTTCCTCTTGACAGTCACCTCTTCACAGGTTACAACTGGCCATTTTTTTTAGCCTGCTTTCCTTGGGAATGGCCCCACACCTTTTCCACTCTTTGGTCCCACTCAAACTTTATGTCTGACTGTCTGTCTGTTCCTGGAGCTCACTCCTTGCCCCTCAATGCCTTAGAGTCAGGGAGCCCTAACCCAGGAACAGTTCCTTGATGCCATTTAATCCTCCGACTTCTCAAAAGAAACTCCTGAGTCATGGAGTACCAAAGGGTGCCTAGTCCAGTAAGGAGGGTCAAATTACATCACTGATATTATTTAAAACTAGTAAGGTATGGTAATTAATATAAAAGCAAGTCAATACTTTTTTAAAAATTCTGTATATGTACTGGGGAAAGGCTCAGAAGGTTAGGGCACTGGGCCTGAGTTCAGTCTTCTGACTCCCACAAGTTGTCCACTGACCTCTGCATCTACATGCCCCCCTTCATGTAGATGAATAAATATATTTTGAAAAATCCTGTACCAAGTGCACTCTTTTATTGCCTAATCCTAAGGGCAACTTTCACCACCATAACCTCAGTGAAAGCTCTAAGGATAGAAAGCTCCCATCCCAGCAAAGAGCAAAGCCTACCATGTACCATCTCCAAGGGCCTCTTAACACAGACTTGTCTGATGATGATGCATGCTTCCCCTTTCTTAAGGAAATCAATTCCCGACTCCTTCGGATGACACCTAAGGTCTTTTGTGTCCCACTCTGCCTTGCTCCAGAATTCACCATGTAGCCACAAGCTCTGATGGACTAACATTTAACTCACACCAGACCACCATTTATCGCTTCCTACACACACGCTGTAAGTGTATGCAGTAGTGATGACAGTGATGACCAGTATTAACTGCCAAGTCACTAGGTGTTCACCATATGCTAGACACTGCTTTGCTATGCTGTCTATGTCAATCTGGCCAAGAAGCTCATGGATGAAGAACATTATTACTCCACTGTGTAGATAAAGAAAATGAAGCTTAGTTCACGAAACAAAAGAGACACTCAGAATTTAACCCCAGCCGATTAACCATTATTCCATAGCATTTATGTTGCTTACACTTATTCCTGCCGGGGAGCTCTTCCGGGGGGCAGCTCTTTTATCCCTGGAGGACCAACTGTAACCATATCTGTGGATCCTCTTCTCTAACTCTAGGGGGATTAGCCATTCCTTTCTGGTGCTAGATAAAACGCTATGTGCCTGTGTGCACCAGAGTGTTAGAGTCTTAGAATGACGACTGTTACAATGTAAGGTCGCGCTGCATTCAGACCAGCCCTCCTAACATAGAGTACTGTATGCCTGGTATCACAAGGGGAGTGTGATAACACGGCGTGCCCGGTACTGAGGTATCACTCTGATTGGCTGGTATCACAAAGGTAACGTTATATAACTGAATGAATGAGAGAATGTTATCCCAGTTTTATTGCCTGTGCACAGCTCATGTCAGTCTATTAATGGTCAACCCTGAGTTGAAATCAACATTTAAACATAAATGTTCCTGGTTCCTGTAGTCTAAAAGATTTTCACCTATATATTTTTGTATGAAAGGGTAAGAACAACCATCAATATTGTCTGTG
Organism: Rattus norvegicus; assembly: GCF_021556685.1. Classification (NCBI taxonomy): domain Eukaryota; kingdom Metazoa; phylum Chordata; class Mammalia; order Rodentia; family Muridae; genus Rattus; species Rattus norvegicus. The sequence goes on along the minus strand of NC_141539.1, from coordinate 80,743,818 downwards.
CTTTCTAATTGAAGTGGATCTCTAGTCTAGATGCATAATGCAGCAGTGTTTGTTGGAGGGTCTCAGGGGATAGCTAAGACCTCTGAATAAATAGGGCATTGGCTGAAGAAAGTCCCAGAGGTCAGATCATTCAAGAGCTGTGGTATTTGTCACTGGCCCAAAAAACAAAAAACAAAAATAAACCACACACACACACACACACACACACACACACACACACACACACACACACAAAACAAACAAACAAACAAACAAACAAACAAACAAGAATAGCCAGGTTAGAACAGACGCAGCCATTGCAGCTCATTTTTCTTTACGTCCAGCGACTGAGTAGGGTGAGCACATGTTTACTTGTCCAAAAAGCAGAGGAAAGGGCTTCTCTGAGCGGAACTGACCGAGAAACTAGAGGCTGACAGCTGGCCTGGGACCAAGAGTCTTGGAGATGAGGGAATCAAGGTGGCACCTGAAAAAAAGATTTCTAGAAAGGAACAAAATAAGAAACAAAATAAGAAACCCCTCTTTAAAAGTACCATATTTCAGCGAGGGCCAGTGTTTGTAAGGAGGTGGCAAACGAAGGCAGTGTCTGGACAACTGGACTTCACTCAGGCAACTTCTCAGGTTCTATAACTTTGGGGTTGTTGCAGCGAGATTTTAATGAAAGTATGTTCCAGTAGACTATGACTCTTACTTTATTATTAAGATCTTCAAATAGACAATTTAATTATCCTGTTTTCCCCTTGAGCATACATTGTTTTGCTTTTATCGTCAATTGTAATACTCTGTTTTGGTTACTGAGACGATCTTACGGTGCAACTGCTTTCCAAACACTCTTTTTTTTTTTTTTCAATAGGAAAGTCACAATTTATTACTAGGGGTATATGATCTAACAGATTTACAATTTTCCTATTTCAGTGTATGGAAACAATTTGATCCCATTTCATGTTTATGATATTCATTATATTCAAATTCAGTATATTTGGTTTCCATGTAAAAATTTAGGAGTATTTCCTGTATGGTTATTTAATATATATTTTTAAGCCTGAATGTGGTTAGCTGTGTGTTTATCTTGGAAATATTAGCATAATAATTTTTTAATCCAAAATGTCACGTACTGTACCAAATACATAATAGTAACCCACAAAAAATATACGGTGACCGTATCCTAAGCGCACATGAAGGAAGACAATATGAATTTACAATTTTATGTAAAGATATCCTTCAATTTTTTAACTTTCCTAATTTTGTGAAAACTGCATGTTTCACAGAATATGTGCATTTGGGGAGTTGTAAAGGAGTCGAGTCCGAGTACATAATGCTAGGAACTGCAATCATTATCCCGCTATTGCACAGTGCACAGGAATCGCACTTTAATACCTGTCACTTTACGATTCCACACGAAGTGTGAACGGACTGCAGGACACTGCACAGGTGTGTCTGCAGTTTCTTTCCTAAACGCTGGGGGTACATGTAAGAAAGTATGCAGAACCCCCAAAGCAAGTGAACTACCTTTGCTGAGAGGTGGAAATGGCTCCCACATTGCTGTTTTCTGTGAGAATGCATTTGCACTGTTGGTGCTTCCTGACTCCATTGAGGGGAAGACGGAATAGATAGCCCATTCAGTTGGCTCAGCAATGCATGTGTTCCCATCTGCACTGTGCAGCTGCAAAGATAATTGTGATGTTGGTGGATTTGCAAGGGAGACTAGATCCAGATTATTATTACTTAAAATATGTCGCAGTGTTTTCATTTGCTCCTCAAAACGTTTAATATGCCTTAGTATCCTTCTGAAGTACCCTATTCGTTATTGAGGAACATTCTTAAAGTATCTGAGCTATCTCAGAAAATGATACTTTGGGATGTGGTCATCAAGGTAAAAAATAGACAAGCAACACCAGTATTTGTAAAGCAACTCCACGTGGGGTCCTGGGAAAACTTCTGACTTCTCATCTGATGAGTAAACACCAAAGCAAAGGGAAAAAAAAAAGGAAGAAAGAAACGTGAAAGGCAAAACTATATCCAGACATGATACCATTGGGAGTAATGATGTCAAACACTGTCTACTTCCCATTTTTGTACAGTTTATCAATTCATTTAATAAGCAATCTTATTCAATTGTTTAATGCTCCTAATTTTATATAAAATGTTTTGTTGCCTAGTAAATTACATTATTCATAAAAATTGGTCTGCCTTATCCCAAGCTAACAGGTGTCCCAGCCCCTTAAAATGATCTAGTTTCAAGCTCTTGAGACCCTCAATGTGACTCTCCTTCCTGGGTTCTTAATAGTTGCTCCCTGATTATAGAAACTCATGGGTATCAACTTGTTAGCCAGACTCTAGTTAAGGTAAAGGAATTCTGATCAATTTGCTGAGAATTGTCTCCAGCTGCACAGGTTTCCGCCCTGGTAGAACAGAAGCTAGCCAAGCTCTCCCTTAATTGCTTACCCGTTTTCTTCAGCCACTGAAATTAGGTGTGATTGGGCCCTAACGTCATGTGACGCATATGGCTCCCAGGTAATCTTACATCCTTTATTTTGTGCATAATAAAGACCAAGTTTAATAAACTATTAGGGATTCCTGCAAACAAAGCATGCTCATAATTAGAACATTTCCCCCTCAACCAGAGATACCAAACAAGTCTCTGTCCAGAGCATATGCTGTGCCGGAAACCTGAAATCTTATCACATTGGAGCAGGACTGTAGCATGTCCTGATCTAAATCGCCATTTCCACCACTACCATGTGTAGAAGAGAAAAATAGGTGGAAACCATGGTTCTGTCACCTGCAGCCCTGGGTGTGCTCTCTGGATTATTCATTAAGTCTGAAGTTGTACTCTGAGTGACAGAATCCTGTGGGGGCACAATCAAGGCCAAAATATTGCTTTCTGAATAGACACAGACTCCTTGCTCTGCTTCTTTGGCTGAATGGTGCTAAAAAATCTACTCAGGGACAAAAGAAATCCACTCATGCCCTGTTAGCTTGGTTCGCTGCCTAGAGAGTGCAGGTAATGGAGAAATTAACAGGTTACAGCAAGCCATAGACTGTTGATCAGTTTTCCATCAAGATTATGTGCACCCCTGTGAAAAGGCTGTAAAATCCAATTCAGCGGCTTTCTGGGACGAAACCCCTTTTCTCTGAGCCTTTCTTCTGCTGGTGCTGCCTCTTGAAGTTTCAGGAAAGCTAGAGTGAGACAGGTCTGGGTCTGATTACAGATCCTAACACTTTCTGACCATGTGACTTGATTGATTGTTTACCTGGTCTCTGGTTTTGTCATCTGCAGAATGAGAGTGTTGTCATCCAATCTGGTAGCATGCCTGTGTCTCAAACTATGGAAGGTGACAACTGCAGTGTACTTTCTGTCAGAAGCCAGTTTCTGGTAGCAGTCCATAATTTCCTATAAACAGAAATTGATGTGATTGGAGGCACGCGTGCACGTACTGTTTTCTCTCTCAGGGAGTGTGTTTGGATACAGCTCAAGCTCCTTAGCCTCCTTTCAGAGTAGTCATGGCCTGACCCCAGTGTGGTCCACGCTCCCCCGCTGCTCCCTTGCTGCCTTTCTCCCTGAACTCAGAGCCCCAATGCCTGGCTCCTGTTTGTACCTTGCCCTTGTTCCTGCTGCCATCCCTACTTGGAACACCCTGTTCTTTCCCTTTCAACTCCTTCCCCTTGGTTGACTTGTTCTTCTGCAGACTTTCCTAAAGGAAACACATCCTCCTTTCTGGAAGAGGTCTCCTCCTACCTGTGCCCATTTTCTTCCTGCCCCAATGAATGATTCCCTTCTCACATACTCCTCTCCCCGTCAGACTGAAGGTGCTGTGGTTACAGGGATGTGTGGTGCTGACTTGTTTCTGGATACTGCCTCATAAACCGTACAAAAATAAAGATTGGGATGGAGTGGACTAATTAATTAACTAGTACATTAATAAGAAATTAGGAGCAAATAAAATAATATTGCCTTTTAAATGTTGCTTTTAGGATAGGCATGGTATTGTAGTCCCAGAGTTTGAGAGGTAGACACAGGAGGATCAGGAGTTCAAGACCAGCCTTAAGTACATAGTAAGTTCAAGGGAGGACTAATTATGAGACTTTGTCAAAGAGAAGCCAAAGCCCTTGACTATGAGAAATTGACTGAGCAGGTTATCAGATCTTAGAAGTTCATTGTGGCCTTTTGTGCATTTGAGCAGGGAACAGTTCTGGATCCTGATTTTCAAGGTCCTCGGGTATCTAGCTAGACTTTTCAAAAGTCTCAGTATAGGCTAAATTTTTAAACTTATAGTTCCTATCTTATTAGTTTTGTGTCACTTAAAGTTATTATCTGAGTGTCGAGTCCACAGAGAGCAACCCAGAGGTGGTTATTTTATTGAACTGATGTAAAAGGATCTAAGACTTTACTTACCCCTTTACAGTGGTGATAGTAAAATAGTTTATGTCAAATATCGTGTGTTGATCTTGAATTGCTTCTTCTTAGACCAGTGGTGATAGTTTCCACTCATTCTGAAATATAACTGCAAAAGCCCTCTTGTCACCGGTACCTCCTCACTGTCAGCGTGTCACTTCACAAACACACGTGTCATCCCATTGCATCCTGAAGGAAAGTACTCATCCTGGCAGAGCTCCATGAGATCATTCCCTAACGCCCCCTCCATGCCAGATGCACTTGAAGAGAGTAAATGCAGAGAGGCAGGTGGTGACGGGAGAGATTGGTGTGACGCTGTCTAGGGACATTCCCCAGCACAAGTACAGCAAACCAACTGGCCATGTTTACATTTTAAGATTATTTTAATATTGCCTTATGCATTGTAAGATACCTCTCTTGGTGCCTGGAGGAGGGCTCAGTGGTTAAGAGAATCAGTTGTTCTTCCAATGGACCTTAGTCCTGCTCCCACACCCACACTGAGAACTTCACAAGAACCTGTACTTCCAGTTCCAGGGAATCCCAACCTGTCTTCTAGCTTCCATGGGCACTTGCCCCCCCCCTCCTCTGTCTTCTCTCTCACACACAGTTTTGAAAAGATAGCATACTTATATTTATCATAAAACTTTAAATGCTTTAGGAGTTCCACATACATCCTATGTAAACTTTATAACTTGCAAATCTCCTGCACTTGCTAGGTGGAAAATACAGGATTTATACGTTATGGAAGAGAATTTACTATAAACCAAGTGGACCAGTACTAAAGAGAGCAAAAAAGTCAGGTTTTATTTTGTTGTAAAAGTGACCCTTCAAAATGGCCAAAGTTAAAAATCCCTCAAAAAAGGAATGTTAGGATAAGAGATTTGGAACATTCTGGACGATTTGATTTGTTTCATAGTTTATTAATCTACATATGAAGAAGTAATGATGTTCTGCTTTAAACCACCATCCCAGAATCAGGTATTACGGAAGTCATTACCAAAATAAGCAATGCAATTTGAAATACACAACCTATTTTCCAGGGCATAGGACTGCTATTGATTCTGTTCACAAATGTCTTTTGTAAGTAAAAGAAATCTGTTGACCATTTAGGGATAAGAATGGCTTTACTGCACGTCTACCAAGAGGGGATGAGACTCTGCTCTTAGCCAAGTTCCATTTTGAGGAATTGCATTCCACAAACCCATGCGCTACAAGGGGTTCCATGGAGACTCCACATCCTCTCTCTTGCTCTGTCCCCCTTGCAGACTGCTGCTGACAGCTGTTGGACAGCTGAGGCAATTCACCTCCAAAGTTGCATAATTTGGAAAGTGCTTTGGGATCCATTGAGTTGAAAGGTTGTTAATTATGATGATTTATGACACTGGAAACCAATCTGGGCCTTGACAGTATAGAGAATATACTTAATGTGTAATTCTTCTTCTGTCCATTGGAAAGTCCCCAAGTACAAGACAAAAAAAAAAATTATTCTCGTTGTGCCTTATGAACTGGGTCCGCAGTCGTGTCAAAGAGAATATCGCTGACTTTTTGAGTTATAACAGGAACTTAAACATTTGGAGGTGTGTGTCTGTGTGTGTGTATGTGTATGTGTGTGAGTGTGTGTGTGTGTGAGTGTGTGTGTGTGTGAGTGTGTGTGTGAGTGTGTGTGTGAGTGTGTGAGTGTGAGTGTGTGTGAGTGTGTGTGAGTGTGTGTATGTGTGTGTGAGTGTGTGTGAGAGTGTGTATGTGAGTGTGTGAGTGTGTGTGTGAGTGTGAGTGTGTGTGACTGTGTGTGTGAGTGTGTGTATGTGTGTGTGTGATGTGAGTGTGATGTGAGTGTGTGTGTGAGTGTGTGTGAGTGTGTGTGTGAGTGTGAGTGTGTGAGTGTGTGTGTGAGTGTGTGTGTGTGAGTGTGTGTGTGTGTTTAGTAGCACCTTCCATTGTCTCAAGCCGAGATGCTCCTCTCTCCCGCTCTTTCAGTTTGAGTTCCCTGACCCTTCCATTTGCCCACTTTACACTCACTCACTACGGTGCTCGTGTCTCCCGAGTGTGCCCTCCCCTCACTGCTGGTTTTGCCTCCCTGGGGTCGCCTACTGCTGCTCATCCATGCTTCACACCAACCTTCCTGCTGTTTCCAAGGTAACTTCCTGGAACAATACACGCTCAAGAGCAGGAAACTGACTCTTAGAATTACTCCGGTGCCTGCAAGTCCCCTGGCAGGGCCACCCTTGGGCCTTCTTCAGATGCCATCCTTTTCCACATCAAGCCCTTGCACACTCTGTTACTGCCACCGATGCTGTTTTGCCTTTCCTCCAAATACGGCATCCTCTTCTCAGATTTGGAAAGCCACTGAAAATAAAAATCCCCCAATAAATGCTCCCTTCTGGCTGTCACTGCCTGGGAAGTACCCCAGTGCTCCTCGTGTGAACATTCTCTGCCCAGTTCTCTCAGGCAGAATAATGTGTCTGTGATATTCCTTAAGTGTATGGCTTCTGCCACAGTTAGGGTTACTATTGCTATGAAGAAACACCATGGTCAAAAGCAACTTGGGAAGGGTTTTTTAGGCTTACACAGCCCTGGTCACAGTCCACTGAGGGAAGCCACGGCCAGAACTGCAGGAACCTGGAAGCAGGAGCTGCTGCAGAGGCTCTCAGGAGTGCTGTGTACTGGCTCGCTTCTCATAGCTTGCTTAGCCTGCTTTCTTATAGAACCCAGGACAGCTGCCCAGGAGTGACACCACCCACAGTGGGCTGGGCTCTCCCAAATCAGTCACTAAGTTTAAAAAAAGAACATGTCCTACAGGCTTGCCTACAGCTTGCCCCTTACTGGGGCATTTTCTCAGTTGAGGCTCCCTCCTCTCAGGTGACTCTTGCTGTGGCAAGTTAACAGAAAACAGTTGGTCACAACACCCTTCTGTTTTCAGATCTATTTCCCTGACCACATTATGCTTTACACAATCTCATTTCTGTCTCCATAGTATACAAAGTTAATACTGACACTAAACCAACGAGTGTTAGGCTTCCTGTTAACCATTGAATGATATATACATTATCTAGCAACCAAATGTTTTAATAAAAGTATGAATGACTAGGAAAGCAGCTCGGTTAGCAATGTGCTCACTGCATGAGCAAGAGAATTCCAAGGGTTCTGGTCCAAGAACCCATGGAATAAAAGCTGGCAGGATGGCGTGTTCCTTTAACCCCAGCAGTAGGGGAGGAAGATAAGCCAGACTAGCATAATTAGTGATCCCTCAGGTCCCAATGAGAGACCCTGCATCGAAAAATTAAGGGGGATATCTCCTGACAAATGACACACGAGGTTCATATCTAGCCTTAAGGGGTGTGTGTGTGTGTGTGTGTGTGTGTGTGTGTGTGTGTGTGTGTGCGCAGAAAATTAAGATTCAGAAAGTTCACTGAGCTGCACAGGAGAGTAGTGTGGATTGGAGACTATCACTCATTATTTGCTGGAGGCAAGGGGTAAGGTAAGAAAATGTCCCTATCGCCATGTTTTAGAAATATATCGCCCCACACTCCAGTTCACTACACATGTCCAGGGCTAAACTATAAACTTTTATTTCCCTCAGCCACGCCCCCAAAACATTTATCACATTAAAATGAATTATCTGTTATACTTCAACCATAAACTGGATAATGAACAGAGGCAGAGATTATGACCTCTGAAGAACCAGGCGATGCCGATGTATGATCATAATATCCTGCCCCGTAAATCTCTGAGTTCATATCTGTCCTGAATTCCCAGCGTTACCCATTGAGAAGATGTTTAAATGCAGGCCATTGTTTTATAAGGATAGGTAGAAACCAGTAACAAGTGTCATTTGTTAGCAGAAGGGATTTGAGGCAAATATGGTAATTTGGCAATCAATTCAATTGCATTCTTTGATAAGATCTTTATCTAAAATAGTTCAGCTTGAGGCTTTTCAAAATGTGGAAAAATTCTTTGTGTGCTTGAACACACCGCTGCCTCATGCCTTCACATATTTAATATTTTGGGGCATAGGCAAGAATGTCTCTACTATGGTTTGACTCACAATGTATCAAAGTCCATACACTGTCACCAAAGCATCCTCTGTACTGTAATCTTAAAGGGATGTCAAGGACAATACTGTGGATCTACTCACGTAGAAATGTTCTGTTTGATTTTTTTTTTTTGCATGTACTGTGAAAATAAGTCATTGTTTCAGAAATCTACTTATTCTTACATTGCTATGCTAAGCAGTTAGTCCATTTCCAAAATGGATTATTTTAGAAGTTATATAAGTGATTTTAGAAGTGATAGCCACAATTGATATTCAGAAGTGTAAACTTTTCCAGGGTTAGTTTTTGTTAAACTATTGGCTTGCATTGCCTGTGTATGTCCCCAGAAAGACGGAGAAGGTATTTGGCAGCCCAGTTTTATCCTATCGTGTGATTGCAATAGGTCAAGCCTGACATGGGGTTGAAAGAGAGTTCCTTTTGCAGATAATCAATGAAACATAGCAGAAAAGAATGCCATCACCTAATAAAAGCATCAGCCTGTGAGAAATGTTTACAGCCATTTCCACAAGCCCCACCACCACCTTGGATCCGGGCATGTGGAATATTACATTTCACATATGATGCGGCTTTCCGTGTTCTTGTCTCAGCTATGGGAAGGCTGTGTAAGGAAATCCTTAGCTGTTGGCCACTCTCAGCCTCATAGTTTAAAATGACCAGTGTTCCTTAAACTTTGTTACTAAGATGCATGAAGTTTCTTCAGACAGGGAGACGCCATGACCCTCTGTCCAGATTTTCTTTTTTTTTTTTTAATTAACTTGAGTATTTCTTATATACATTTCAAGTGTTATTCCCTTTCCCGGTATCCGAGCAAACATCCCCCTCCCCCCTCCCCTTCCTTATGGGTGTTCCCCTCCCAACCCTCCCCCCATTGCTGCCCTCCCCCCACCAGTCTAGTTCACAGGGGGTTCAGTCTTAGCAGGACCCAGGGCTTCCCCTTCCACTGGTGCTCTTACTAGGATATTCATTGCTACCTATGAGGTCAGAGTCCAGGGTCAGTCCATGTATAGTCCTTAGGTAGTGGCTTAGTCCCTGGAAGCTCTGGTTGCTTGGCATTGTTGTACATATGGGGTCTCCAGCCCCTTCAAGCTCTTCCAGTTCTTTCTCTGATTCCTTCAACGGGGGACCTATTCTCAGTTCAGTGGTTTGCTGCTGGCATTCGCCTCTGTATTTGCTGTATTCTGGCTGTGTCTCTCAAGAGCGATCTACATCCGGCTCCTGTCGGTCTGCACTTCTTTGCTTCATCCATCTTGTCTAATTGGGTGGCTGTATATGTATGGGCCACATGTGGGGCAGGCTCTGAATGGGTGTTCCTTCAGTCTCTGTTTTAATCTTTGCCTCTCTCTTCCCTGCCAAGGGTATTCTTTTTCCTCATTTAAAGAAGGAGTGAAGCATTCACATTTTGATCATCCGTCTTGAGTTTCATTTGTTCTAGGCATCTAGGGTAATTCAAGCATTTGGGCTAATAGCCACTTATCAATGAGTGCATACCATGTATATCTTTCTGTGATTGGGTTAGCTCACTCAGGATGATGTTTTCCAGTTCCAACCATTTGCCTACGAATTTCATAAACTCGTTGTTTTTGATAGCTGAGTAATATTCCATTGTGTAGATGCACCACATTTTCTGTATCCATTCCTCTGTTGAAGGGCATCTGGGTTCTTTCCAGCTTCTGGATATTATAAATAAGGCTGCAATGAGCATAGTGGAGCACGTGTCTTTTTTATATGTTGAGGCATCTTTTGGGTATATGCCCAAGAGAGGTATAGCTGGATCCTCAGGCAGTTCAATGTCCAATTTTCTGAGGATCCTCGAGACTGATTTCCAGAATGGTTGTACCAGTTTGCAATCCCACCAACAATGGAGGAGTGTTCCTCTTCCTCCACATCCTCGCCAGCATTTGTTGTCCCCTGAGTTTTTGATCTTAGCCATTCTCACTGGTGTGAGGTGAAATCTCAGGGTTGTTTTGATTTGCATTTCCCTTATGACTAAAGATGTTGAACATTTCTTTAGGTGTTTCTCAGCCATTCGGCATTCCTCAGCTGTGAATTCTTTGTTTAGCTCTGAACCCCATTTTTTAATAGGGTTATTTGTTTCCCTGCGGTCTAACTTCTTGAGTTCTTTGTATATTTTGGATATAAGGCCTCTATCTGTTGTAGGATTGGTAAAGATCTTTTCCCAATCTGTTGGTTGCCGTTTTGTCCTAACCACAGTGTCCTTTGCCTTACAGAAGCTTTGCAGTTTTATGAGATACCATTTGTCGATTCTTGATCTTAGAGCGTAAGCCATTGGTGTTTTCTTCAGGAAAGTTTTTCCAGTGCCCATGTGTTCCAGATGCTTCCCTGGTTTTTCTTCTATTAGTTTGAGTGTGTCTGGTTTGATGTGGAGGTCCTTGATCCACTTGGACTTAAGCTTTGTACAGGGTGATAAGCATGGATCGATTTGCATTCTTCTACATGTTGACCTCCAGTTGAACCAGCACCATTTGCTGAAAATGCTATCTTTTTTCCATTGGATGGTTTTGGCTCCTTTGTCAAAAATCAAGTGACCATAGGTGTGTGGGTTCATTTCTGGGTCTTCAATTCTATTCCATTGGTCTATCTGTCTGTCTCTGTACCAATACCATGCAGTTTTTATCACTATTGCTCTGTAATACTGCTTGAGTTCAGGGATAGTGATTCCCCCTGAAGTCCTTTTATCGCTGAGGATAGCTTTAGCTATCCTGGGTTTTTTGTTATTCCAGATGAATTTGCAAATTGTTCTGTCTAACTCTTTGAAGAATTGGATTGGTATTTTGATGGGGATTGCATTGAATCTGTAGATTGCTTTTGGTAAAATGGCCATTTTTACTATATTAATCCTGCCAATCCATGAGCATGGGAGATCTTTCCATCTTCTGAGGTCTTCTTCAATTTCCTTCTTCAGTGTCTTGAAGTTCTTATTGTACAGATCTTTTACTTGCTTTGTTAAAGTCACACCGAGGTACTTTATATTATTTGGGTCTATTATGAAGGGTGTCGTTTCCCTAATTTCTTTCTCGGCTTGTTTCTCTTTTGTATAGAGGAAGGCAACTGATTTATTTGAGTTAATTTTATACCCAGCCACTTTGCTGAAGTTGTTTATCAGCTTTAGTAGTTCTCTGGTGGAACTTTTGGGATCACTTAAATATACTATCATATCATCTGCAAATAGTGATATTTTGACTTCTTCTTTTCCGATCTGTATCCCCTTGACCTCCTTTTGTTGTCTGATTGCTCTGGCTAGAACTTCAAGAACTATATTGAATAAGTAGGGAGAGAGTGGGCAGCCTTGTCTAGTCCCTGATTTTAGTGGGATTGCTTCAAGTTTCTCTCCATTTAGTTTAATGTTAGCAACTGGTTTGCTGTATATGGCTTTTACTATGTTTAGGTATGGGCCTTGAATTCCTATTCTTTCCAGGACTTTTATCATGAAGGGGTGTTGAATTTTGTCAAATGCTTTCTCAGCATCTAATGAAATGATCATGTGGTTTTGTTCTTTCAGTTTGTTTATATAATGGATCACGTTGATGGTTTTCCGTATATTAAACCATCCCTGCATGCCTGGGATGAAGCCTACTTGGTCATGGTGGATGATTGTTTTGATGTGCTCTTGGATTCGGTTTGCCAGAATTTTATTGAGTATTTTTGCGTCGATATTCATAAGGGAAATTGGTCTGAAGTTCTCTTTCTTTGTTGTGTCTTTGTGTGGTTTAGGTATAAGAGTAATTGTGGCTTCATAGAAGGTATTCCGTAGTGATCCATCTGTTTCAATTTTGTGGAATAGTTTGGATAATATTGGTATGAAGTCTTCTATGAAGGTTTGATAGAATTCTGCACTAAACCCGTCTGGACCTGGGCTCTTTTTGGTTGGGAGACCTTTAATGACCGCTTCTATTTCCTTAGGAGTTATGGGGTTGTTTAACTGGTTTATCTGTTCCTGATTTAACTTCAGTACCTGGTATCTGTCTAGGAAATTGTCCATTTCCTGAAGATTTTCAAGTTTTGTTGAATATAGGTTTTTATAGTAAGATCTGATGATTTTTTGAATTTCCTCTGAATCTGTTGTTATGTCTCCCTTTTCATTTCTGATTTTGTTAATTTGGACGCACTCTCTGTGTCCTCTCGTTAGTCTGGCTAAGGGTTTATCTATCTTGTTGATTTTCTCAAAGAACCAACTTTTGGTTCTGTTTATTCTTTCTATGGTCCTTTTTGTTTCTACTTGGTTGATTTCAGCTCTGTGTTTGATTATTTCCTGCCTTCTACTCCTCCTGGGTGTATTTGATTCTTTTTGTTCTAGAGCTTTTAGGTGTGCTGTCAAGCTGCTGACATATGCTCTTTCCTGTTTCTTTCTGCAGGCACTCAGCGCTATGAGTTTTCCTCTTAGCACAGCTTTCATTGTGTCCCATAAGTTTGGGTATGTTGTACCTTCATTTTCATTAAATTCTAAAAAGTTTTTAATTTCTTTCTTTATTTCTTCCTTGACCAGGTTATCATTGAGTAGAGCATTGTTCAATTTCCACGTATATGTGGGCATTCTTCCCTTATTGTTATTGAAGACCAGTTTTAGGCCGTGGTGGTCCGATAGCACGCATGGGATGATTTCTATCTTTCTGTACCTGTTGAGGCCCGTTTTTTGACCAATTATATGGTCAATTTTGGAGAAAGTACCATGAGGAGCTGAGAAGAAGGTATATCCTTTTGCTTTAGGATAGAATGTTCTATAAATATCCGTTAAGTCCATTTGGCTCATGACTTCTCTTAGTCTGTCTACATCTCTGTTTAATTTCTGTTTCCATGATCTGTCCATTGATGAGAGTGGGGTGTTGAAATCTCCCTCTATTATTGTGTGAGGTGCAATGTGTGTTTTGAGCTTTAGTAAGGTTTCTTTTACATATGTAGGTGCCCTTTTATTTGAGGCATAGATATTTAGGATTGAGAGTTCATCTTGGTGGATTTTCCTTTGATGAATATGAAGTGCCCTTCTTATCTTTTTTGATGACTTTTAATTGAAAATTGATTTTATTTGATATTAGAATGGCTACTCCAGCTTGCTTCTTCTGACCATTTGCTTGGAAAATTGTTTTCCAGCCTTTCACTCTGAGGTAATGTCTGTCTTTGTCTCTGAGGTGTGTTTCCTGTAGGCAGCAGAGTGCAGGGTCCTCGTTGTGTATCCAGTTTGTTAATCTATGTCTTTTATTGGGGAGTTGAGGCCATTGATGTTGAGAGATATTAAGGAATAGTGATTATTGCTTCCCGTTATATTCATATTTGAATGTGAGGTTATGTTTGTGTGCTTTCATTCTCTTTGTTTTGTTGCCAAGACGATTAGTTTCTTGCTTCTTCTAGGGTATAGCTTGCCTCCTTATGTTGGGCTTTACCATTTATTATCCTTTGTAGTGCTGGATTTGTAGAAAGATATTGTGTACATTTGGTTTTGTCATGGAATATCTTGGTTTCTCCATCTATGTTAATTGAGAGTTTTGCAGGATACAGTAACCTGGGCTGGCATTTGTGTTCTCTTAGGGTCTGTATGACATCAGTCCAGGATCTTCTGGCCTTCATAGTTTCTGGCGAGAAGTCTGGTGTGATTCTGATAGGTCTGCCTTTATATGTTACTTGACCTTTTTCCCTTACTGCTTTTAATATTCTTTCTTTATTTTGTGCGTTTGGTGTTTTGACTATTATGTGACGGGAGGTGTTTCTTTTCTGGTCCAATCTATTTGGAGTTCTGTAGGCTTCTTGTATGCCTATGGGTATCTCTTTTTTTAGATTAGGGAAGTTTTCTTCTATGATTTTGTTGAAGATATTTACTGGTCCTTTGAGCTGGGAGTCTTCACTCTCTTCTATACCTATTATCCTTAGGTTTGATCTTCTCATTGAGTCCTGGATTTCCTGTATGTTTTGGACCAGTAGCTTTTTCCGCTTTACATTATCTTTGACAGTAGAGTCAATGATTTCTATGGAATCTTCTGCTCCTGAGATTTTCTCTTCCATCCCTTGTATTCTTTTGGTGAAGCTTGTATCTACAGCTCCTTGTCTCTTCTTTTGGTTTTCTATATCCAGGGTTGTTTCCATGTGTTCTTTCTTGATTGCCTATTTCCATTTTTAATTCCTTCAACTGTTTGATTGTGTTTTCCTGGAATTCTTTCAGGGATTTTTTCGATTCCTCTCTGTAGGCTTCTACTTGTTTATTAATGTTTTCCTGTGTTTCCCTAAGGGAGTTCTTCACGTCTTTCTTGAAGTCCTCCAGCATCATGATCAAATATGATTTTGAAACTAGATCTTGCTTTTCTGGTGTGTTTGGATATTCCATGTTTGTTTTGGTGGGAGAATTGGGCTCCGATGATGCCATGTAGTCTTGGTTTCTGTTGCTTGGGTTCCTGCGCTTGCCTCTCGCCATCAGATTATCTCTAGTGTTACTTTGTTCTGTTATTTCTGACCGTGGCTAGACTGTCCTATAAGCCTGTGTGTCAGGAGTGCTGTAGATCTGTTTTCCTCTTTTTCAGTCAGTTATGGGGACAGAGTGTTCTGCTTTCGGGCATGTAGTTTTTCCTCTCTACAGGTCTTCAGCTGTTCCTGTGGGCCTGTGTCTTGAGTTCACCAGGCAGCTTTCTTGCAGCAGAAAATTTGGTCTTACCTGTGGTCCCGAGGCTCAAGTTCGCTCGTGGGGTGCTGCCCACGGGCTCTCTGCAGCGGCAGCAACCAGGAAGACCTGTGCCGCCCCTTCCGGGAGCTTCAGTGCACCAGGGTTCCAGATGGCCTTTGGCTTTTTCCTCTGGCGTCTGAGATCTGTGTGCAGAGAGCAGTCTCTTCTGGTTTCCCAGGCTTGTCTGCCTCTCTGAAGGTTTAGCTCTCCCTCCCACGGGATTTGGGTGCAGAGAATTGTTTATCAGGTCTGTTTCCTTCAGGTTCCCAAGGTGTCTCAGGCAGGGGTCCTGCCGCTCCTGGGCCCTCCCCCATGGGAACCCAGAGGCCTTATACAGTTTCCTCTTGGGCCAGGGATGTGGGCAGGGGTGGGCAGTGTTGGTGGTCTCTTCAGCTCTGCAGCCTCAGGAGTGCCCACCTGACCAGGCGGTGAGGTCTCTTTCCCACGGGGTCTGGGAGCAGAGAGCTGCTGCGGGCCGGGATCCGTCCAGATTTTCAAATGGTGTTGACACTTTTCATTAACCCAGAAGCCTTTTATTTACATGGTTCACAGCCTGGGCTCCACTCACTTGCAATAACAAAAGGTGTCAGGGCACAGGGCCGTGAGGGTTTCCTAAGTTCCTCCTCAGCTTCCACCTGACTGGTCAGGTCAATATTTTACCTCCTGCCTCACTAGATAAAAGAAAATGGAGATGACCGAGCACCCAGGAGTCCTCTATCTCATTTGTCTCTTCTTTGAGTCTCCTTTGAGTGGCAGCATCACAGGATCTGTGGTCTCCTCACTCCGATGCTCCTGGCACTGCTTTTGCTCACTTGCTCCATGTGTCTAAGAACAGAAGGGAACAGTAGATGGTGCTGAACCACAGGGATCCCACCAACAGTGGCGAAGTATCAGACAATCATCCTCTTACTTTTCTAAGAATAGTAAATTAGATAGGATAAATTCTTTTTTTTTTATAGGGTAAATTCTTAAGATATGATTAAAACAAAACATGCCAAAAACATGCCGATCAATGCTGGATTGGCATGTTTTAGCATTAATACTAGAAAGCATCAGAATTTGTTTCTTTGCCCATCGAGGACCAGCTGATCTGTCTGCCTCGTGTCACATGCTGAAGAAATGACAATGTCACCTACGAAGCATTTTTACATTGAACACCCCCAAAATGGCACAGAGCCAATTAATCAAAACCAAACTCTGTGATACTCTCCGAGTGATTGTTCCTATTTTTCAATAAGCTCAATGCCCTGAATGCTTTTGCCTTGAGGTACCAGAGGGTGCCATGCAGCAATGGCACACATAGCTTGGCGATAACCAACAGTTCTCTAATTAGTCTTAAGTCCGAATCAACAAGCAAGAAACCATGCCTGGTGCTGGAAACCAACTCAGGGATAGTGTGGGTATGGATATCGAAGGAGAACCCACAACCACCACACCATCCCCAACTGCATTCTAAACATGGATCCCTACACACAGATAAGTGCAATGCCCACTCCTTGTAAATACCAAGAAGGAAATTATGGAATCTTGTTTTGTTGGAAGATGTTTGGTCCTTAAAAGAAGTATGGTAAAAAAGAAGTATGGAATGCAATTTGTCAAAAATATGTTATAGGCCAATACCTATACAAAAAGACAGACATACAATCTCACACACACACACACACACACACACACACACACACACACACAGAAGGGGGGGAGAGAGAGAGAAATAATATTTGAAAAATGTTAAAATTTGTGATTCTAGATAAGTTTTATATATGAGACATAACACTTACCTTTATAGGACTATTTTAATAACTACAAATTATGTAAATTAAGTGAATATCCTTATTAGCTTATTGATAGCTGCTGCTGCTGGTGGTGGTGGTCATATGTGCAATGAGTTATGATGCAATGAGCCATTCCTTCCTTGGATCAACTACTGAGCTTCAATAATGTAATATTACACTTGATTATGATTTTTAAACTAATATCTGTACAGTGTTAAGCCAGGCTCCAGCCCACAGGGTACCACAAAAATCTGCTGGCAGTCTCTTCCTGTTTAATTTCTTGAGTCAGGCTTCTTGAGAACAAGGCTGGGGTGTCCAGGGCCATCCATGTCCTAACGCATATCCTCCAGCCTCCCCCGGAATGGGTCTCCAGTCTGCAGCAACACAATGGGTGTTCTAAGTGAGGGCTCTCTGGGATTTTCCATGTCCTTGACACAGTTTTCAGATTTGTCACACTTGAACCTTTTCCTGACTCTCTGATGATTCCCCTCCCTTTATGTGACCTTCTACTCAAACCCCCCTCATCAGTGCTGACGTAAGTGATGGAAGGTGCGTAACTGGGAAGAATCAGGATTCTCTCCCTTCTAAAATAAACCCAGAGCTTAGACCTCCAGCGTCGTCATCTGAGACCTAACCTTCTAGTCCTGCCTGTGGCTCTCATCCCTTTAAGTAATGTCACTTCATGATGTGAGGTGGCTGCAAGAACTCTGCCTGTATATATAGTTTTCAAAAAGAAAACCAAAGGAAGGCAGAAAAGATCAAAGTTAACAGGCTCCCCAAGCACATCATCCATCTCGGGAATCTCCTCTAATCATTTCTGGGGGAAAAAAAAATTAGAATGTAGCCTTGTCTGTAGATAAATTGTTATCCTAAACAAAATGAAGTAAATCATTAAAAAGACAAAGAATACCACTGTATATCAATACAGAAAAATCTGTGTGACATCTGTTAGTGAGTCAAGTCACATGTTTATTGTGTGTGGACTCTGATCGAAAAAAAATATGATCTTTTCACAGCATCTCACCCCCTTAGGGGCTTAATTTAAGGAGGCAAAATATGCGGAAAGAAAATATAGAGAGAAGAGAATTTGGTGCTAATCTAAATGGACCTCAGAAAAAAGAGAGAACAAAATTCTCATACTAGTTTTCTCACTATCTAGATTTCAAAAAAAGTTTTCAGTAGAAACATTTCCAGAGGAAAGAAACAGAACAAATAAAGCAGAAAGAAAGATGTTTAAGAAAGAAAGAAAGGAAGAAAGGAAGGAGGGAGGGAGGGAAGGAGGAAGGAAGGAAGGAAGGAAAGAAAGAAAGAAAGAAAGAAAGAAAGAAAGAAAGAAAGAAAGAAAGAAAGAAAGGAAGGAAGAAAGAAAGGTAGGTATGTAGGTAATATGAGGTGAGTATTAGGGCCCTCTTACCTAGATGGGGTCTGCTTAGGGAAGAGCAGAAACTGAAGTGACAGGTGGGTAGTGGCAGATGCTGGAGACCCCTGGCACGTCCAGCTCTGGTAGAGTTAGAAGAGAATCACTGTGGGTTCTTGGCCAGGTATTAGTAGGTTAAAGTCACATTTAAGGTAGCAAACATGAGTGAGCAAAAAGGCTGAAGTTATTTAATAAAGATGGTTGTAAGTTGACATATGCTGTATGCTGGAAAATCAGTGTAAATTCAAATGGAATGGGAAATCTGAAAGCTGCAGAAAGAGAAATCTGAGGGAAATGGTCAGAAAACTCAGTCTCTTCTCAGTCATGCTGAAGACTTGACTCCCACGGATTTGCCTTGGTGTTATCCTTGGTAATAATTTAGTAAAGATAATTTGACACCCCCCTGTGATTTGCATAAGGGGAGTGGACACAAAGTCCCACCCATAACCAAGGAGCTATTTGCAATTGTAGCCAGAGGGACAGGGAAAATAAGTTTTCCTGAGGGATGGGACCCTGGGTACATTAATTGACAACATCCCAGAACAGGCCTCATGCGTAGGAAGAGTTGACTACCATTAAGGGGACACTGCCTGTACTTTGCTGGTTTCGTCTTGTTTTGCTTGTGGCTTTCTTCCTTCCTTGCTTCCTTCCTTCTTTCCTTCTTCCTTCCTTTCCTTTTTCTTCTTTTCTTTTTTAAGAAAGATAAAGAACTTGAAGTGAGGGGATCTAGGAGGATTTGGAGAAGGGAAAATATTAATTTTCTGTATAAAACTATTATATGAAAACAGCTGAAGTGTGTGCTATAAAACCCATTGCATTTTTATTGCTGACTGAGTTCACTTCTCCCCCTGAGATGCAACCATGAAGCCTGTCAAAGAACATTCTCGTGGAGCTCATCCTGTGAGGCCAGCTCCCTTTCTGAGCTTTCTGAGCTGCTGTGGAAGGGCTTGGGGCTGGAATACTTCCTGCTCATCCTGTCACAGGCTGGAAGTCACATATGTCTCTCCATCTGCATCTTCCCTAGTGGAGACCCTTCTCCAGTAGTCCTTGTCACCTCTTGGCTAAATTTAATTCCAAACAGAGGGATCATTTTCACATTGATAAATTTAGCTTTTGGAGCCAAAGGTGTCATTTAGAGCAAGCGGATGGCCTTTTTCAAATTGAACCACATAAGAGTTAATTTGGCCCCTCTTGTCAGTTTTTAAGTTAAGGACTCTCAAAGCAGCGTCTCCACCACAAATAGTGTGTTTCTTGTGTCGGCGGACAGCTCCTTCTCAAATGATATCAATGCGAACCTTACTTGTGTCTGAATTTTGGTTTAGGAGATAAGTGTGTTTATGAGTTAAGTATGAGGCTTTGTAATGCAATTTGTCGATGTAATTTTAACAAGAGCCCCTTCATGTTTAACTGTAAATGCATTTTAATTACAGTTAATAACCGTCATATGGAAAATGGTAAGTAATCACGAGTAAGCGACCGTGGATAAACTTCCAGTGAGTACCTTAAAGGAAACACCAAGTGAAATCTACTAAACATAGTATTTACAGCAATTATGTAGATTAAAGAACCTCACTCAGCAAAGCGCTTTTTGGCAGATTAGAATACACACCGCACCTGAGGTGGAGTGTTGAGCAAGGGAGTGCGGCAAACACTGGAACAACTCGATATTCCATCAAGAGCCTGGTGACTGGTGCGCTTTACTAATTAAAACGTCTGTTGAGATGGAAAGATGCGTCTCTGCTGACTTCCACTAAGACATGAACAAGACTTCCTGAAACCAGCATTCTGCATCATCATCATCTCACACGACCTTGAACAAGAACATTGGCTGCTGTACAAGTTATCTCAGGATAATGTACACAGGCTTTTGTGCAAAGCAATGTAAATTGTCTCTAACGATGGTCATGTCATAACTTCTAATCACTCTGAAATGAAAATGTTCTCTTAAACTGACTTCCTGTGGACCAAGCCACATTTCTGAGATACAGGACCTTTCTTACATCTTGATTCAAATAACCTAGACCTCAGCAAGCTGCAACATGTCAAGACACCAAGGTAGCCAAGCTTTGTAAATCCAGACAGCCGTGCTTTTTATTTAGCAAAAGATGAGAGAGCTTGACATACATCTGGGCTTCTCTGTTCACCAGATGAGCTCCATATCAGAAAGTCTCTCTTAGAGGCAAAGCTGGATGAGGACCCTGAGACATGTCCACACTCCCCATGACTAGTTGTCCATAGTTCCTGCATCCTACCTCCTGACTGACTTAAGAGCCTCCAGGATGACTTGAGTGTTTCTGGGACCAGATTTAAGGACTACAGCCACAGTCAGCCATCCACAGGGAAAACTGCAACAGTCACACACCCCAGTCATTTTTGTTGGCCCTGGATGGTAATGTGATTCATAGAGGTCATCTGAGGCCTTGCTGTCCTGGGACAGAGTAATGGAGATAGAAGTGAAGAGTGGATCCTAGGACTGGAGAGTTACTTCACAAGGAAAAGCACTGGGATAACACAGCAGGGAATTAGTGTGAAGTCATAGCACCGTAAAGTCTTCCAATGCAGCAAGGTCAAGCCTCAGCTCTGGAAGACTAGAACAGCACAGAGACAGAGGTCTCTAATAGTCCTAACAGACAAAGGGACAGCCAATCCAGGGGTTCCACACCACTGCAAGCTTTCTCATCTGGTGGGTCTGACAGGGTAACCCCTGGTCCCACCAACACTCAACTCACTAGCCTTGCTGCACCCGCTAGGTGAACCTCTATCACCCTCAATGACTTCACCATGTGTGCAACCTCACTGCCACCAGAGATCTCACGCTGCGTTCTCACAGGTCCTGCACTACCCTTAGCCTTCTTTCAACACTAACCTTGTCCAGGCAGTCACTTCCTAATGCCAGATGAGAAATCCCCACTCTTCTTGGTTTTAGATTTCTGTCTTCTGTGTATGCTTCATCTCCAGAACACTCGTCCAACTCTTCCACTGCTTTCTGATGTTTCATGACTTCACCTGGACATGTTTAATCAGCCATTTCAGTCACGCATAACCCTAAGTTTCCATGCCATGGTTTCTGGCCTCATTACAACTTGGCAAAAATTTTAATTCATCTTTTTTGAAGACTTACTTTACATCCTCTGCAAGTGCTCTCTTGGCTGGACCCTGGTTCATGTTCCTCCAGAAGACACAACGCCCATCACTCTACAAATAGACTTACTTTCTTATCTCCTAATGTGACTTTTTCAAAAGTACTGACACATAACCTGACTCTTCTCTTGTGTTTTTAAATTCTACCTTTCTTTTTAAAACAACAACAACAACAACAACAAAAAAAAAACAGTGAAATCAAATTGAAGATCCAGGAAAAAATCCACACACATATAGAAACCTACTTTCTGACAAAAAAGGCCAAAAAAACACACTAGAAAAGGCATTTTCAATAAATGATGCTGCTCATATTACCTGTTTGCATATAGAAGAATATAAATGAATCCATACTTATCACCATTCAAAAAACTCAACTCCAAATGATTCAAAGACTTCACCATAAGACTGGATCACTGAATCTGATAGAAGAGAAAATGGAGAATAGCCTTTAACTCGTTGGCACAACAAAGGACTTTCTGAATAGAGTAATGGTAGCATAGGCACAAAGATCAACTTAATGAATGGGAACTCATAATACTGAAAAGCTTCTGCATAGCGAAAGACACATTTATGCAGGCAAAGCATCAGCCTATTGTAAGAGTTACCACCTCTCCCTGCCTGTATTTAATACACTTCCCACAGGATCGAACCCAGGTCTGACCTGTTCAGGTGAACAAGAGCCTGAGACAGATAGGCCATGACCTAGGAGAAAACCAAATACTACTGTTCTGTTAAAGGACAAGAAAATGACTTCTAATGAGATTCTACCATTCTCATAGATTAGTATCACTCAGCCATCATTACGGAACCCTTTCATTGTAGTATATGTGAACGGACACACACAAAGACCCGCAACTGGACAGTATATTGAAGGTGAGAGTTTGGGGACCTCAGTCCTAACTGGGATGTCTTATTCAAATCCCTCCCCTCAGAGATCAGGAAACTACGCTGAAGAGGAGGCAGAAAGATTCTAGGCACAGAGGGGGTGGACAACTCCTAGCAAACAGTGTCCTCTAGGCACAGCATGTGTGATACGAATATGAACATATGAATTCACGGAGACTGTGGTGACATGCACAGGGCCTGCACAGGGTCAAGCTGACATGGTGGCAGCACTAAGCGAGAGAAGTGGACATGAACTCCTATCCTAGCTCTAGTTGGCCAACACAAAATGATGCTTTTGTAGACTTTTTGTCTCATCTGTTTTGTGGTCTTTGTCTCACTGGTCTTTTTGCTTCTATATTATGGCTTCTTGATTTTGTGGTTTGGGGGAGTTCTATATTTTGGGGTTTTATTGGGGTGTGGTTTGTTGTTATTTTGTTTGGCCCTTTTGTTTGTTTGTATTTTTTTTTTATAGGTAGAAAGAAAGGGCTTGAGTTAGAATGGTGGAGAGTTGGGAAGGACCTGAGAGGAGTTAAGGGAGTAGAAAACAGAATCAAAATATATTGTATAGATTTTTTTCTCAATTAAAAATTAAAATGGATTTTGTTTTATAACTTAAAGTTTTTTAATATCATATATGATTATTTTATTTATCTAATTTCTACCCCTCTCTATCCCCCTCTAACTCTGCCAATCTCCCTGTGCTCCTATCTCAAAATTGTAACCTCTTCTTTATTATTATTTATGATAATAGTGTTGTTTATATGTATAGGTGTTTAGAGCTGACCATGTAGATAACCCATCAGGAAACTCATTCCTAAAGGAAATTGATTCTTCCTCTCTCAGAAGCCATTAACTGCCTGTAGTGGTGTGACTATCTTTTTGTTTGTCTGTTTGTTTATTTTTAAGACTTACTTATTTCATGTATGTCAGTACACTGTCACTTTGTTCAGACATACCAGAAGAGGACATCAGATCCCATTACAGATGGTTGTGAGCCACCATGTGGTTGCTGGGATTTGAACTCAGGATCTCTGAAAGAGCAGTCAGTGATCTTAACCACTGAATAGCTCTTTTTTTTTTTTTCTTTTTGGAGCTGGGGACCGAACCCAGGGCCTTGCGCTTCTGAGCTAAATCCCCAACCCCCACTGAATAGCTCTTAAAGTCCTGGAAAGTTCTACGCATGCTACCAGAGGATAAAAATAATCATCACATATGAACACTCTGAGCCACAATAAAGGCTGGCTAGTCTATCAAGACAAGCTCACGGGTGCAGTGTTGGCATGGCTATCATGAGAATTAGCAACCACTTTCTGATTGGATTGTAAGAGCCAGGGGCTATAAATAAATACAAGGTACAGTGTCTTTTGGAGAAAGTAGGGTGGCTCTTCATAGGAACTAGCATGTCTGTGACACCATGGAGAAAACCTATTCAAGCCTAAACTAGGTCAAGTCCTAGTGTTCCTCTGGGAGTTGGGTGTGAAACCCCACCCCTGTCTCAGGAGTTACTGCCAGTGAACAGCTGGTGGATGAGAGAGAGAGTCAGTTCTCTAAAAGTATAGCCCCTGGTAAGTCGACCAGTCTAAGATTATTTGGAAAGAACAAAATTGGTCTTGATAGATTTTAAAAAATAGACACAAAGTTGGATGAGTAGGGAAGAGGGTAGATGTGGGAAGAGTTGTGTGAAAGCAGTGAATATGACCAAAGCATGCATGAGGTTCTCAAATAACTAATAAAAAATTAAAACAAAAATACTGCCTCACATTTTAAAGCAAAAGTATATTTCATGCTAATTTTTCTCATTATTGCATATCCCCTTTTTATAAAGATAATCATACTCACTGCTTATATGCAGTTTCTCTGATAACCATTCAGTTCTTTACTCGAATAGCCTGATGCCCACATACACCATTCAACTCAGACTGCCTTCCTCAATGCGATGTATATGGTGTGTCCATGTTGGAGAGCCCAAAAATCTAAGTCAAAGTTGGAGGCATCCATCCTTGCCAATGTCCCTGTGGAGTATATTCCTTATATAGTATTTTGTGGGAGTTTCCAACACATGCATGTTTGAGAATTACAGTCTCTGTTAGTCAAAAGACAAACATGAAAAATTATCTGGACCCAATTCTGCAATCTTCATGCTGACAAGAAAGTTAACTTTTCAAACCATTGTTTACTTTTCTTAAAAAGAGTGATATATATATATATATATATATATATATATATATATATATATATATTGCAGAGTTGTATTGATGTATACAATAAGAACACTACTTTTCTATGTGATCATGCTTTGTACCAGCTTGGGCTGTAACAAATACCAGTGGAAGCCTAAATATTAGTAATTGCCCAGCTGCTGTTTAGTAACAAATAAGAAATGTAGCAGCTCTTGCTTTGAAAGCAGTTATCCCATTCAGTAACAGAGTAGTTTCTTAATAAGAACATTCTTAATTTATACTGAACATTTCCTAAGTTCTAACTTCCTGGCTCACAGGAATCACATATTCTGCACACCCTTCAGATTGTTGTGCTCTGTTCATTGGGTAGTGTCAGAAAACTGTAATAAAATGTAGAAATTGCTTAGTCCCCTTGGAAAGTAGTCACTGGGTGTTTAGTCTGGGAAGACCTTTGAGTAGAGATACTCAAAGGTAAGGCAGCATGAACTCCTTGCCCTAAGGAAGTATGGCCAAGTAGGCACCCACAAGCAAGCTCCCTTCCTTGCAAACTCGAGCCCAAGCAGTTGATCTGAGAAGGTGGAGAAAAGCCCAAATTTTGACATCTATGAACACCCATTATTTGAGAAAATATCTGTTCATTTCATGGGCATCAGGAATCTTTCTGGACATGATACAATACATTTTAACAAGTTATCGACGATATTCTGGTCCTTGTAAGTTTGCTTTTAGAATGTCTTTTCCATGCCTGCTGTTTGTGTGAAGACTTTCCTACCCCTTAGCTTTGTGTTCAGTTAGTCTTTATGACCTTGGAAAGCTTTCTGCAGGGAGCCAGGGCCTGTGGAGATAAAATGCCTGTGTCCCCAGCAGGAGGCCCAGCTCTAGCAGACAAGTTTAATAGACACTCCTGCACCAAGAAGATCTTATCTCTTGTCCTATTGGTTTGGGGTCACTTGCTGGTTCACATTATATTGGGAGGTGGGCAGAGAAGGAATAATTTGTTAATGTCCCGTAGGATGAACTTGGTCAGAAAGGGAAGTGTACCTACTTTATAATAACACAAGGGTTTCCTCGCTAATCCCCTGCCAGGTTCATTATCTCCGAAGCCCCAGGCCATGGTTAGCCTATCATGAAAGGGAAATTTAACCCTCAGCATGAAATTAATCCTCAAAGACTTATGGCTGCTCAGTCTAGAAATAAATACATTTTAAGTGATTCTTTAATCCCTGACTCTTTCTTTACGTGGAGGTGCTAAATTGTTATCGAGACGTTAAAGCTCATGCTAGGAAATTGATTTTTGTTTACCTAAGAAAACTGAACAAATCTGTAAGAATGGAGGCTGGTTTTCTTCTAGTTCCTCCTGACAGTGGGAAGCAAGCTTGATGTGTTGGAACATAGCTCTCTCCTGAGCAACAGCAGGATGTGTGGTAAAAACATTTTTTTTTAAATGTCACTTGTCACAAAGGCTCTTTGGTACAGCTAATTGAGATTTCACACACACACACACACACACACACACACACACACACACACACACACACACACACAAACACACACCATGAAATGCCATGAGAATGCCAAGTGAGTGAGGATATTTTTGAGTCAGAGGACCTTTACCAGGGGCTTAGGAGCATAAGGAAGTGTGGCTGATCCCTTTCCTGCTTTATCAGGCACGGCTTTGTTCTTAGCCTTACTTTTACCTTTCCTTCCAAGCTGGATGGGCGGTTAAGGATGGAGAAGGAGGGAACGTCTGGAATTAGAAGACGATGGGACCGAGCTCATGTTTCCTGAGAAATGAAGATACTCTGCAAAACATTCCTATTTTGAGAGTAACCCAGAACGCAATCCCAAGAAAAGATAAAAATCTGAAAAACTGAAACCTTGCCTGTTTGAAATTCAACATCCACCCCCTCAACACCCACAACTAGGAGAGATCCGTACAATGCACCTCCTTGCCTTTTAGAGTAGTAATGGTTCACTTTTGGTTGCACCAAAGCTTCCACTCTCTTTACTTTGGGTTGCTCTTAGCTCTGTATGTCCCTGTTGCAAATTAATCCATACCTCCCCATAATACTTTAAAACATGGGTGTGGGTAGGGGGAGGCTGGACAGAGGGCTCGGGAATTAAAAGCAATGACTGCTCTTCCAGACGATCTGAGTTTGATTCAGGCACCCACAGAGCAACTCACAACCAACTGGAATTCCCGTTCCAGGGAATCTGGCACGGTCTTCTGGCTCCCTGGGGCACTGCACACATGTGTACAGGCATACATGCAGGTAAAATACACATAACACACATACTTTTTAAATAAAAAGATGAATATAAGATAAGTGAGAACAAACCGAACAGTGGGGACTGTTGACTTCTTTATTTCTAGGTATTTCTAAGAAATTGAGGTTCTTCTGTATGTAGAAAGTTTGTCTAGTTTTCTGTTTTGAGTAGGCAAATATATATTTCTTGGCAGTCAAATTCTGTTTCATTGTTATATCACACAGTTATAAAAAGATTTCTTTAGAATACAAAGCTTACCCTTAAAGGAAGTTGTACCTACACAGGTCCTTACGTTCCCCAACCCCTTATCAAAGTTGTCCTCTAGAGTTTTTGCTCTTTCCTCCCTGACTGATCAGTTGTAACTTTGGTTTTGTTCCTATTGTTTCCTTTTGGTTGGCATAGCCATTCCTTTTGGTTGGCATAGCCATTCCTTTCGTTTGGCTCTCCATAGTCATACCTGCTACCGTGAGGAAATGAACCTGGTCTGGCAGTTTTCCCTCCCTAGAGTCAGTTTTGATGGAAGGCAATGCCCGCTCCTAAGTAAATATAAGTCAACTGTTTAATACTTGACACTTCTCCCTGCCTAACCCTTCGGGACTTCGTTTTCACTCTTCATGTGCCTATTGTCCAAATTTTTAGAATATCTCGCCTAAGCTTTCAAAAGCATGAAGAAAGCATGTCAGTCATTTCTGTGTCCATGGGTCTCCTCTAAAATATTTTCTGCCGTCTTCCATCTGTGAAAAACCGTGCCCATTGCTCCAGAACTCCCTTCCTGCCGCTGCGAGCTAACCTCTTCAAACACTGCCCCCATCCCACTGTCTTCCAGCCCATCGGTTTGGCTCATATATATTATCTCCTGTATGTGCTTGTTTATTTTATGTGTACATGTATCAAATTATAGTGGTTCTGTAGATTTACTTTGAATTCTCTTCTCATCACCTCTGATTTTTAAAGTAACTTAAATTTCCTATCTTGGGATCCTAGTACCTAGTTTGTTATGCACTTTATAGATGGACTGAAAAATTAACTTTAATAAACAGGTACAAAAGTTTTTTTTAATGAAATGGGCTTTCCAACTTGAAGCAAAGCAAAATTATTCAAACATTACTAAATGAACGCTGACTTTAGAAATTGAAAGTAGACCCTCGTAAAATGCTCTTTATTGTTTAGTCACACACAAAACAAGAGTAGACTCCACTTTGTTTTCTGATATTTGTTTAGACATCGTAAAGTGTGCCACAAGACGTCCCTTTGAAGTAATGGTTTTCACAAGGGTAGAAGCAGTCATTTATAGTGTTTAAAAAATAATCTTAAAAAGGCATAAAGTTGCAAACAGGTAGTAAAAATTTGTTGCAAAGTATGTTCTTTTGAGTGCCCAAGAATGTCTTACTGTTGGCATTTGTTTACAATTTTGTTTTTTTTTAATTACTTCCAAATTGTCCACCTTCGGAAAAGCATGAAAGGTGTAATAACTGTACATTGGCTCCATTAAGTTAATACAGAATATTATGGAAAATGGTTTTCACTCTTGAAAATCCCCCTACAACTATAAAAGTGCAAATGAGATTGTCCCTGCTGATTTGGGTAGACCCGTGAGCCTCAAAGCCATTGGATATTTATAAGAAAATTCCAGACATAGCCGTGCTGCCGTGGTCCACATGACCCAAACACTCCGGGTTTTGTCTCTTGTGCTGTTTGAGGAAACACAAAAGAGACACACAGTGTATATCGGAAGACATCGAATCACTGCTGTGACTCTCTGTAGTGAAACATGGGCTGTTTTATCACTGTGTTTATTTAGAGGAGCGTGCCTTCTCCAGTGTTATGGTATTGTCTCCACTAACAACTCCAGTCTCCTCCACTGGGTCCTCAGAAACTGACCCTCACCATGTTCCTAGGAGGCATTTAGCTTTCTTTAGCAAAGACACTAAAATGGGAGGACAGGCATATCTACGTATTGATCTCGGATTTTGAACTTGGAACAGTCTTTACTGCTGTCTTTAACTGCAGCTCAAATGGCTGGAAGGAAAAGAACATTGTGTAATTAAGAGTCATTTCAACTTTCCTAATTTGACTGGGACTCTAATTTAGTAGATTACATTTGGACCTTTCGGGAAATATCTTACCACCCTTCTAGGCACAGCACCTTTCATGCCTACGTTGAGACAGAGCTCATAAAGATACGTCTGAGGAACACCGAAGGGTGCTTGTGGATCTTTTCAGCTCAAAGCTGGCCTCATAAAATTATCTCATCATAGAACCTTTTTATTTCAAACCTATATAACTAACTCAAGTAATGAAGGGACTATACAATTAGTAACATCAAGTTTCTGTGAGGAGGGTCGAATTTTGAAAGTCAGGTTGGATTTTGATATTTTCTTAACATACATATTCTATATTCTAAGATGTCTCCACAACTACTGATAAGGCTCTTCAGGAATAGCTCTATAGTCTTTAAAGTAAAAATTTCCAAAGAATATATTATGACCCAGACATATAATTATTACATTTACATGTACCTATATTTTAAAATATCATACCACATTTGATAATCTAGAATAAAAGCAATAGGTAGTCCTTGAAAAACAATGAAACTATATTTATGAGAAAAGTCTACTTTTTTACATTTAAATATAAATTAATTAAATAAAACGAAGTCAATTAATTTCCTTGGTGGCACCTTTGAACTGCCTAGTTGCCACAACAATTTCAGGGCTCCTATTTGTCCAGTGGAGTTTTTAGGCTTTAGTGAGTTTTATTCAAAACTGGTGTATTTTAATGTCTTCTTGTATATCCTCATTTTTAAAGGGAAAAATGAAAAAAAAAACAAAGATAAATGCCTTTCTAAGTCTCAAACCTAAGTATCTAAGAAAGAAATATGCATAAATAAATGTTTTTCTGTGGGACCGATGTATTTTAACTATACATGTATGTGCTACATTTGGTAGGGAGGGGGGATAAAGGGAGGAGAATCAAAATCGGTTGACCAGCTATGACTTTAAGAAGTTCATAAGTATTTCTCAATTGGTATTACAATGTAAAGGCTTGGATTCCAAAAAGTATTATGCTGAGAATATGTGTTCTTCAACACACATAACGTTGAAGCCCTAATAGGCTTTCAGAGGTGAAGCAGACCACAAGACAGGAATGTGGGGACAGACAACAGCAAGCAGGTAGCTGAAGAGGCATACAAAGGACAATTTTCCAAGAAAATACAAGCATATTCTATGTGATGCCCTGTTTTTTTTTTTTGTTTTTTTTCATAATTTTTTTTATTAACTTGAGTATTTCTTTTTTTTTTTCAATTGAAATTTTTTTTTTATTAACTTGAGTATTTCTTATATACATTTCGAGTGTTATTCCCTTTCCCGGTTTCCGGGCAAACATCCCCCTCCCCCCTCCCCTTCCTTATGGGTGTTCCCCTCCCAACCCTCCCCCCATTGCCGCCCTCCCCCCATAGTCTAGTTCACTGGGGGTTCAGTCTTAGCAGGACCCAGGGCTTCCCCTTCCACTGGTGCTCTTACTAGGATATTCATTGCTACCTATGGGGTCAGAGTCCAGGGTCAGTCCATGTATAGTCTTTAGGTAGTGGCTTAGTCCCTGGAAGCTCTGGTTGCTTGGCATTGTTGTACTTTTGGGGTCTCGAGCCCCTTCAAGCTCTTCCAGTTCTTTCTCTGATTCCTTCAACGGGGGACCTATGCTCAGTTCAGTGGTTTGCTGCTGACATTCGCCTCTGTATTTGCAGTATTCTGGCTGTGTCTCTCAGGAGAGATCTACATCTGGCTCCTGTCGGTCTGCACTTCTTTGCTTCATCCATCTTGTCTAATTGGGTGGCTGTATATGTATGGGCCACATGTGGGGCAGACTCTGAATGGGTGTTCCTTCAGTCTCTGTTTTAATCTTTGCCTCTCCCTTCCCTGCCAAGGGTATTCTTTTTCCTCATTTAAAGAAGGAGTGAAGCATTCACATTTTGATCATCCGTCTTGAGTTTCGTTTGTTCTAGGGATCTAGGGTAATACAAGATTTGGGCTAATAGCCACTTATCAGTGAGTGCATACCATATATGTCTTTCTGTGATTGGGTTAGCTCACTCAGGATGATATTTTCCAGTTCCAACCATTTGCCTACGAATCTCATAAAGTCATTGTTTTTGATAGCTGAGTAATATTCCATTGTGTAGATGTACCACATTTTCTGTATCCATTCCTCTGTTGAAGGGCATCTGGGTTCTTTCCATTTTCTGGCTATTATAAATAAGGCTGCGATGAACATAGTGGAGCACGTGTCTCTTTTATATGTTGAGGCATCTTTTGGGTATATGCCCAAGAGAGGTATAGCTGGATCCTCAGGCAGTTCAATGTCCAATTTTCTGAGGATCCTCCAGACTGATTTCCAGAATGGTTTTACCAGTTTGCAATCCCACCAACAATGGAGGAGTGTTCCTCTTCTCCACATCCTCGCCAGCATCTGCTGTCACCTGAGTTTTTGATCTTAGCCATTCTCACTGGTGTGAGGTGAAATCTCAGGGTTGTTTTGATTTGCATTTCCCTTATGACTAAAGATGTTGAACATTTCTTTAGGTGTTTCTCAGCCATTCGGCATTCCTCAGCTGTGAATTCTTTGTTTAGCTCTGAACCCCATTTTTTAATAGGGTTATTTGTTTCCCTGCGGTCTAACTTCTTGAGTTCTTTGTATATTTTGGATATAAGGCCTCTATCTGTTGTAGGATTGCTAAAGATCTTTTCCCAATCTGTTGGTTGCCGTTTTGTCCTAACCACAGTGTCCTTTGCCTTACAGAAGCTTTGCAGTTTTATGAGATACCATTTGTCGATTCTTGATCTT
The DNA here is from genome assembly GCF_021556685.1 of Rattus norvegicus. Lineage (NCBI taxonomy): Eukaryota > Metazoa > Chordata > Mammalia > Rodentia > Muridae > Rattus > Rattus norvegicus. The sequence continues at coordinate 80,712,204 of NC_141539.1, read as the reverse complement.
AGAGCGTAAGCCATTGGTGTTTTGTTCAGGAAATTTTTCCCAGTGCCCATGTGTTCCAGATGCTTCCCTAGTTTTTCTTCTATTAGTTTGAGTGTGTCTGCTTTGATGTGGAGGTCCTTGATCCACTTGGACTTAAGCTTTGTACAGGGTGATAAGGATGGATCGATCTGCATTCTTCTACATGTTGAACTCCAGTTGAACCAGCACCATTTGCTGAAAATGCTATCTTTTTTCCATTGGATGGTTTTGGCTCCTTTGTCAAAAATCAAGTGACCATAGGTGTGTGGGTTCATTTCTGGGTCTTCAATTCTATTCCATTGGTCTATCTGTCTGTCTCTGTACCAATACCATGCAGTTTTTATCATTATTGCTCTGTAATACTGCTTGAGTTCAGGGATAGTGATTCCCCCTGAAGTCCTTTTATTGTTGAGGATAGCTTTAGCTATCCTGGGTTTTTTGTTATTCCAGATGAATTTGCAAATTGTTCTGTCTAACTCTTTGAAGAATTGGATTGGTATTTTGATGGGGATTGCATTGAATCTGTAGATTGCTTTTGGTAAAATGGCCATTTTTACTATATTAATCCTGCCAATCCATGAGCATGGGAGATCTTTCCATCTTCTGAGGTCTTCTTCAATTTCTTTCCTCAGTGTCTTGAAGTTCTTATTGTACAGATCTTTTACTTGCTTGGTTAAAGTCACACCGAGGTACTTTATATTATTTGGGTCTATTATGAAGGGTGTCGTTTCCCTAATTTCTTTCTCGGCTTGTTTCTCTTTTGTATAGAGGAAGGCAACTGATTTATTTGAGTTAATTTTATACCCAGCCACTTTGCTGAAGTTGTTTATCAGCTTTAGTAGTTCTCTGGTGGAACTTTTGGGATCACTTAAATATACTATCATGTCATCTGCAAATAGTGATATTTTGACCTCTTCTTTTCCGATCTGTATCCCCTTGATCTCCTTTTGTTGTCTGATTGCTCTGGCTAGAACTTCAAGAACTATATTGAATAAGTAGGGAGAGAGTGGGCAGCCTTGTCTAGTCCCTGATTTTAGTGGGATTGCTTCAAGTTTCTCTCCATTTAGTATAATGTTAGCAACTGGTTTGCTGTATATGGCTTTTACTATGTTTAGGTATGGGCCTTGAATTCCTATTCTTTCCAGGACTTTTATCATGAAGGGGTGTTGAATTTTGTCAAATGCTTTCTCAGCATCTAATGAAATGATCATGTGGTTCTGTTCTTTCAGTTTGTTTATATAAGGGATCACGTTGATGGTTTTCCGTATATTAAACCATCCCTGCATGCCTGGGATGAAGCCTACTTGATCACGGTGGATGATTGTTTTGATGTGCTCTTGAATTTGGTTTGCCAGAATTTTATTGAGTATTTTTGCGTCGATATTCATAAGGGAAACTGGTCTGAAGTTCTCTTTCTTTGTTGTGTCTTTGTGTGGTTTAGGTATAAGAGTAATTGTGGCTTCGTAGAAGGAATTCGGTAGGGCTCCATCTGTTTCAATTTTGTGGAATAGTTTGGATAATATTGGTATGAGGTCTTCTATGAAGGTTTGATAGAATTCTGCACTAAACCCGTGTGGACCTGGGCTCTTTTTGGTTGGGAGACCTTTAATGACTGCTTCTATTTCCTTAGGAGTTATGGGGTTGTTTAACTGGTTTCTCTGTTCCTGATTTAACTTCGATACCTGGTATATGTCTAGGAAATTGTCCATTTCCTGAAGATTTTCAAGTTTTGTTGAATATAGGCTTTTATAGTAAGATCTGATGATTTTTTCAATTTCCTCTGAATCTGTAGTTATGTCTCCCTTTTCATTTCTGATTTTTTTAATTTGGACGCACTCTCTGTGTCCTCTCGTTAGTCTGGCTAAGGGTTTATCTATCTTGTTGATTTTCTCAAAGAACCAACTTTTGGTTCTGTTGATTCTTTGTATGGTCCTTTTTGTTTCTACTTGGTTGATTTCAGCTCTGAGTTTGATTATTTCCTGCCTTCTACTCCTCCTGGGTGTATTTGCTTCTTTTTGTTCTAGAGCTTTTAGGTGTGCTGTCAAGCTGCTGACATATGCTCTTTCCTGTTTCTTTCTGCAGGCACTCAGCGCTATGAGTTTTCCTCTTAGCACAGCTTTCATTGTGTCCCATAAGTTTGGGTATGTTGTACCTTCATTTTCATTAAATTCTAAAAAGTTTTTAATTTCTTTCTTTATTTCTTCCTTGACCAGGTTATCATTGAGTAGAGCATTGTTCAATTTCCACGTATATGTGGGCATTCTTCCCTTATTGTTATTGAAGACCAGTTTTAGGCCGTGGTGGTCTGATAGCACGCATGGGATTATTTCTATCTTTCTGTACCTGTTGAGGCCCGTTTTTTGACAAATTATATGGTCAATTTTGGAGAAAGTACCATGAGGAGCTGAGAAGAAGGTATATCCTTTTGCTTTAGGATAGAATGTTCTATAAATATCCGTTAAGTCCATTTGGCTCATGACTTCTCTTAGTCTGTCGACATCACTGTTTAATTTCTGTTTCCATGATCTGTCCATTGATGAGAGTGGGGTGTTGAAATCTCCCACTATTATTGTGTGAGGTGCAATGTGTGTTTTGAGCTTTAGTAAGGTTTCTTTTACGTATGTAGGTGCCCTTGTATTTGGGGCATAGATATTTAGGATTGAGAGTTCATCTTGGTGGATTTTTCCTTTGATGAATATGAAGTGTCCTTCCTTATCTTTTTTGATGACTTTTAGTTGGAAATTGATTTTATTTGATATTAGAATGGCTACTCCAGCTTGCTTCTTCTGACCATTTGCTTGGAAAGTTGTTTTCCAGCCTTTCACTCTGAGGTAGTGTCTGTCTTTGTCTCTGAGGTGTGTTTCCTGTAGGCAGCAGAATGCAGGGTCCTCGTTGCGTATCCAGTTTGTTAATCTATGTCTTTTTATTGGGGAGTTGAGGCCATTGATATTGAGAGATATTAAGGAATAGTGATTATTGCTTCCCGTTATATTCATATTTGGATGTGAGGTTATGTTTGTGTGCTTTCATTCTGTTTGTTTTGTTGCCAAGACGATTAGTTTCTTGCTTCTTCTAGGGTATAGCTTGCCTCCTTATGTTGGGCTTTACCATTTATTATCCTTTGTAGTGCTGGATTTGTGGAAAGATATTGTGTAAATTTGGTTTTGTCATGGAATATCTTGGTTTCTCCATCAATGTTAATTGAGAGTTTTGCTGGATACAGTAACCTGGGCTGGCATTTGTGTTCTCTTAGGGTCTGTATGACATCAGTCCAGGATCTTCTGGCCTTCATAGTTTCTGGCGAGAAGTCTGGTGTGATTCTAATAGGTCTGCCTTTATATGTTACTTGACCTTTTTCCCTTACTGCTTTTAATATTCTTTCTTTATTTTGTGCGTTTGGTGTTTTGACAATTATATGACGGGAGGTGTTTCTTTTCTGGTCCAATCTATTTGGAGTTCTGTAGGCTTCTTGTATGTCTATGGGTATCTCTTTTTTTAGGTTAGGGAAGTTTTCTTCTATGATTTTGTTGAAGATATTTACTAGTCCTTTGAGCTGGGAGTCTTCACTCTCTTCTATACCTATTATCCTTAGGTTTGATCTTCTCATTGAGTCCTGGATTTCCTGTATGTTTTGGACCAGTAGCTTTTTCTGCTTTACATTATCTTTGACAGTTTGATTTCTATGGAATCTTCTGCTCCTGAGATTCTCTCTTCCATCTCTTGTATTCTGTTGGTGAAGCTTGTATCTACAGCTCCTTGTCTCTTCTTTTGGTTTTCTATATCCAGGGTTGTTTCCATGTGTTCTTTCTTGATTGCTTCTATTTCCATTTTTAATTCCTTCAACTGTTTGATTGTGTTTTCCTGGAATTATTTCAGGGATTTTTGTGTCTCCTCTCTATGGGCTTCTACTTGTTTATTTATGTTTTCCTGGAATTCTTTCAGGGATTTTTGTGTCTCCTCTCTATGGGCTTCTACTTGTTTATTTATGTTTTCCTGGAATTCTTTCAGGCATTTTTGCGATTCCTCTCTGTAGGCTTCTACTTGTTCTCTAAGGGAGTTCTTCACATCTTTCTTGAAGTCCTCCAGCATCATGATCAAAAATGATTTTGAAACTAGATCTTGCTTTTCTGGTGTGTTTGGATATTCCATGTTTGTTTTGATGGGAGAATTGGGCTCCGATGGTGCCATGTAGTCTTGGTTTCTGTTGCTTGGGTTCCTGCGCTTGCCTCTCGCCATCAGATTATCTCTAGTGTTACTTTGTTCTGCTATTTCTGACAGTGGCTAGACTGTCCTATAAGCCTGTGTGTCAGGAGTGCTGTAGACCTGTTTTCCTCTCTTTCAGTCAGTTATGGGGACAGAGTGTTCTGCTTTCGGGCGTGTAGTTTTTCCTCTCTACAGGTCTTCAGCTGTTCCTGTGGGCCTGTGTCTTGAGTTTCCAGGCAGCTTTCTTGCAGCAGAAAATTTGGTCTTACCTGTGGTCCTGAGGCTCAAGTTCGCTCGTGGGGTGCTGCCCACGGGCTCTCTGCAGCGGCAGCAACCAGGAAGACCTGTGTCGCCCCTTCCGGGAGCTTCAGTGCACCAGGGTTCCAGATGGTCTTTGGCTTTTTCCTCTGGCGTCCGAGATGTGTGTGCAGAGAGCAGTCTCTTCTGGTTTCCCAGGCTTGTCTGCCTCTCTGAAGGTTTAGCTCTCCCTCCCACGGGATTTGGGTGCAGAGAACTGTTTATCCGGTCTGTTTCCTTCAGGTTCCCAAGGTGTCTCAGGCAGGGGTCCTGCCGCTCCTGGGCCCTCCCCCACGGGAGCCCAGAGGCCTTATACAGTTTCCTCTTGGGCCAGGGATGTGGGCAGGGGTGGGCAGTGTTGGTGGTCTCTTCCGCTCTGCAGCCTCAGGAGTCGTGATGCCCTGTTTTAAGCTGCCTAGACACACTCTTCCTGCCCCTATTGGTATCATCTAACCAGCGGTTCTCAAATTCCCTATACCCATTAGTATAGTTCCTCATGCTGTGCTGATGCCCAACCATAAAATTATTTTGTTGCTACCCATAACTGTAATTTGTTACTGTCATAAAGTATAATGTGAATATCTGATATGCAACCTCCAAAGGTTGAGAACGGCGGCAGTTCCATGTTAGGATGCTTCCCAAAACGTAGTTAAGTTTTAATTACAGTATGTCCTTCAGTAACCAAGATAAAAGACATGGTGCCCTCAGATTCTGATAATGTGAACAGAATTTATATACGAATTAATCGAAATGCTATGGGAAAATAGTAAGGAAGCAATAATTCAACCCCGGGGAACAGCAACAGGAATTAAATGGTCCCTACCTCTAAACCCAAAGGTATGCACTCAGGGAAAGGGGACAGGAGCTCCGAGGATGCAAGTCTCAAAGGCCGCTTCTTGGCAGGAGCAGTGAATTTCTGTTTGTGTGGACAGCAGACCTGTTTGGAACCCTCCTCCTTCCTCCCTCCTGTCACCTCTGACAGTTTCTCACTGAGCAGGTCTAACTAAAAGACAGATAGCATAGGAGTCTTGCATCAACTGATTCTAATAACCTCCTGGGTCTGGGGAAGCAGAGAAAGATACTTACCAACTAGTGTGGCAAGACAAAGAACAAAGTGGTACACGCTGGGCTCATGCCGGAGTATACCAGCTTCATTGTGGTGAAGAAGCTGGGGAGACTCAGTCTACAAGGAAGACACAGTGAGTGTGTAATATTCACTTTCATGTTAGTGAAAGCAAGCCCACAGTAGCCACAACACCCTGGTTTCTGTCATTTAACATGGTATATGACCCATACAATGGCCAGCACAGGTATGCCTGGGTGACAGGGTGTCTTCTGTACCATGTGATTTTATATCTGATGGTTCTGCACTCAGTAGAATGTCCGTGCCGATGGCATGGTCTAGATATAAGATGCATCTTTTAAGATACATCTTTAAGGCAAAAACAGAAAAAAGACTAACGAAGCTCCATTCAATTTTATTGAAAATCACTTCTCACATAGTCATCTGACCTAGTCACATGCTTGCTTATAGAGAACTGGATGTAGGTAGTCGTCTCCTGGTGTTGACTAAATACACACAGACACACACAGCACATACAGACATGCACAGACACACACACATATGCACACATAAAGGGGGTAGCAGAGGGAGGTATTATCATCATCATCATCATCATTATCAATTCGGCCATAGATCATAGATCCTGGTGCTATTCCATATCATAGTGTCAGGTTTCAGAGACAACTTCACTACATCTTGTCACACACTAAACAACCATTTTGTCCCCATGTGATTGACACAGACATGGCTCTACCAGTCAAAGCCCTTGATAAAGGAAAGAGGTCCCAGTAGACAAATTACTTACTTATTTTGTCAAACTTCTAGAAGGTTTAAAACATGAGATCCAGAATATCTTTCAATATCTTATTTGAATACCAAAACGTGATACTACCAATTCTACACATATTGTGTCAGATTTTTCTAAAACCACTTTCAGAAAACGCATGGCTTTTTGCTTACATTCGTTTACATTTGCTGTTTTAATTATTACTATTGTTGTTTCATGAGGGAATGGGGAGAGGTGGTGTGGTTGCAGGTATGGTGAATGTATTTGTTCGTGTGAATGTGCCCACATATGCATGCTCGTACACAGGCATGGGCCTGAGAACATGTGGAGGACAGATGTCAATTTGAGATGTCTTCCCACTGCTCTCCACCTTTATTTTTGGAGCATTGTCTCCAACAGAACCAAAGGCTTAGAGGTTGGTTAGGGCAGGCCAGTGAGCTTCAGTGGTCTGATGCCTGGCTCTACATCCACAGCTACCACAGCGCCCGGCCTTACAGGCACAGGATTCCACACCTGGGCTCTAAGTGGCACCTGGAGATTCACCCTCAGGTCCTCATAATCTAATGGCAAGTCCTTCACCGTCTGAGCCATATCTCCAGCCCTTACATTTATTTTTAATCAGGACACAATTATATGCTTTTGCCCTGTAAATGTGTTTTAATTCTTGTGGTAGTTAGTCAAAACCCAGCCCAATGCAAGGAATCCTTGTAAGAAACATTTCAGTCTTCATGCCGTAAGTTCTCTTGACATCACATGGAGTTGTAGACTTCACCATTGGATGGACTCAGCTGGCTCTGTGCTTCATTTAAATTATTATGTGCAAGAGAATGAAAATGGAAGCCCCCGCCAACTATCCTGCAAATTACAGAAAGATCTGTGTAGGAGATTTCAGAGCACGGGGCTGCAGCTGTCCTGTCGCTTTTGCCAGGACTTGACCTAACACTCATGAGACGCGAGGGCTTCCCAGTTTCAGAAGGTGCACTGGGTTTTTAATCTGAAGAAACACAAAGAAACAGAATCCACAACACAAGCACAGAGACAGACAGGAAGGGAACTATTTAGGCATGTCGGACACGCTCTGTGTCATCAGCCTTATCTGCTCTGTCAGTTAAAAACTAGATCCAAATTAGCTCCCGTTCGACTTCAAGGGGCTGTGGAACACTTTATGAAGTCCTTAGAGTGGAGGGAACCAGAAGGGATCAAAGTATACAACAGCAGACCTCCTTCCCAAGCGGAGGACAGATGGGGCCTCCATAAGGTGTTATCACTCGGGTGCCCCCACCAGGGCCTGCGGGCAACAGTATTTATAAGGGAGAATGAGGTGGCTGGCTTTCCCTTCTTTTTGTCACAGCTCATTCTTAGACAAACTTCAAACCCAGCCAAAGGCTGCATACCTCTGGCATAGAACAAAAAAACAAACCACACGCAATAATGATCTCTGAACATACAAAAGTCTGTGTTTCTAGAGCCAGACAGTAATGGCCATGGGCTTGACTCATGACATGCCCCCTCCTGAGCCCTCACTAAAATCCATGGCCACACTGTGTTCTCTGGCCCTTGGCCCATTTCTGATTTCAAGTGGTGGAATAAAACATACCAGAGGAATGGACACAGGAGACGGAGTGGGAGAGCCTGAGGTGAGCAGGCTTAGAAGCAGATATGCTAATAAGTGAACTCCCTCCCTCTCAGTGGAATAATGTAGAGAAAACATTGCACAGTAAGCAAGGGATCAGAGAAGTTCCATGAGGCCATTACTGTGAGGACTAGTCGGCTTAAGTCTAGCCAAGACAGAGAAGAGCCACAGTGTGTCCCAGCATTGACAGAGCAGGCTGTGGTAGCACATACCTGCTCTGGCATTCGATAATAATCATAATTCATAATCCTGGCATTCGGTAGACTGAGGCAGGACAGTCAACAGTTTGAGGCCAATCTGACCTATAGAGCAAGAGTTTGTTTAGAAACAGTAAGCAAAATGAAACAAAGAAGCAACAACAAAAGACACAGCTGGCCCTGAGAACCATGTGTTGGGTTAATGTCCTATGGGGAAAGCAAACAGAAGCATCACTAGCAAGGGTAGCTTGCCTGTTGTTATTAATGTATTGTGTTACATATTTGTCCCATATAGGAGTATCAATTTTTAAGGTATATAAGTTAGTTAAGCCAAGTACAACATTTGGTTGTCCCGTTCATCACTGACATTTAGTAAATTTTACTTTGCGTCAATTCATATTAACTTCACTATTAAGAAATTTAGTGTTCTAAGTTACCTGTAAAAGAAGAGAGATGAAACGTCCATCTTTTCCACTCAGACATCACACTCATTAGTGCAGTGCTGGGTGAGGACAGCTTTGATGCACACAAGAACTCATCCCAAACAGAATCTGAAAGAGGTGCTCTACCCCTCACATGTTTATTGTGGGGTGCTCCTTTGGGTCCCATTTCTAATGTCTTCTTACGTTCAGCACTTAGTCATCTAGAACTTAGGTTGCTCGAGATAGGCAATCATCTAGATTTTAATTTGTAACACAACCATATAGATTTTAATTTGTAACACAGACTTGGTTTTAAAGATAATTATGTTGTAATATGCAAAGTTACATAAAATTCTAACTACAGTAAGATCTGAGTTGTATAAAGTCACATGACTTGAATGGCCTTACAGTGTTTCGGTGCTTGCCAAAGTGCTTACCTGCAGTGCTGCCAACTGTGAGCTGCCTTTCCTTAAGCATCTATTTGACTAGTGAAACATAGTTTCCTATACATCTTCTACAGACAGCTTAGGCCTGCTTCTCAGTAAAATTAGTTCATGAATCCTCTGAGTTGCTAGAGTTCTAGAACATTTTAAAGTAGCTTTTAACTTATTCTTTGAAACTGATAAAACCTCACTCTTTTGACCAGGGCTGTTTTGAACATAGGTTTAATGGAGTATTTATTATGAAAATAATTTAACTGGGAGAAAGAAATAGTATACGGCGAACTAGTACAAAGTAGGGAAGGAGAAAGAAGGGGAAGGGAAGGGAGGGCCTGGGGAGGGGAGGAGAAGGAAGTGAACAAGAGGTGAGAAGGAGAATTCAGTAGTTGCTGTTGGCCTTGACAATGTTCTCTAGGCACACACTAGGGGCCCATACACCTGGAAATAAATACAAATATTCAATAGACACTAGATATGTAGATGTTTTGTTATGTTGTCTGGTCAATACTGATCTACTCAGCTAGAAGGATGACAAATGTCCCTGTTCTTCAAGCATAACTTCGTCTAAACATCCCTACAAGGACATCCATCTATCCCAGCTCCCTGTGGCAAGTTGTACCTCTACCCACGGCCTCACATCCTGGCACATGAGGAAGCAGATAAAATGGGCAGTGTCTTAGAAGGCTGCCTTTCTACAGGACTGTTAGGAGTCCAGGTGTAAATATCAATATCAGGTAGATGATGTACAAGTCACATTGTTTTCTTCTTAGCAGTGAAGAAGCTTGGGTTGAGAGGAGCAGTTGTACTGGCCACTCACTGACCTGGGGATGTATTTACAGTACAAGGGAGAGAACCCAAGGAACCTGCTTCCTCTAGTCTGATTCATTTAAGGACCAAGTTAAGTACTCTTGTTTTCCAAGTGATTATAACTACATACTATAAGAAAACTGAAACTAAAGGATATCCTGACATCAGAAAATGTGTTTTAAATTGTACTTAAGGCTGAAAGGGATACATGCATAAGCATTGATGAATATTTCTTCATCATTTGGGGTCCTGCCCACCTATAAATGTGCCTTTTCCCTCTTTTGAAAATGATCACAATGTATCCAAATCTTAGTGACCCATAAGGTTAAATAAATAAACTAAAATAAAACAACAAAATTTTCTGTGGTAGGATATTTGATCACAATATGAACTCCAAGATTGTAGACTGGAAAAACCTCATTGTGGTGTGGAAAGCCGAAGCACACACCTCTAACCCAAGAACTAAATAAAGTCAACTCTAGGTCAAGAGACGGAGCAAGGAGCCAGCTGACAAGGACTGAACATAAGTAAACTGAAAGGAGGGACACTGAGTTGAAGGGGATTTAAGGCATAGTGGAGAAGGAGCTTTTTCCTTCTGGGACATTGGTGGAGGTCAGCTGAATCCTTTCTCTGTCTGAGCTAGCAGGTTTTTAGGCATCTGGCTCCTAAGTCTTCATTGGTAAAATTGAATTTCTGGGATTTTTGTTTTTAAAACGATTTCCTCCTATGATAAGCACATTTTCTTCCTTTGCCAACTTTAACATCTCACTGCACGAGTTTCTAGCATTCATGCTCAGGGGTGCAAAGAACACACTTGCTCTTTAATATTTCTTCCCTAATAGTCTTCCTTATCAATGCTAAATAAACCATGCCATGGGCTCATTTGATCCATTCTAATAAAATGCAGTAATCTCTCAGGTCTCTGGGCTCTGTGTTCTCTGACTTTTTCTCTCACTGAGTCTCTGGCTCAGGGTCTCCGGTGTATAATTAGTTTCCACAAAAATGGCTCAGTTCCCAGAGCCAGTGAGGGGTTCTGGCAGATTTGGCTACATTTTAATTCTGCTCTGGAAAACTTTTATGGCAGCCAGAAACCAAGTCTCATCTTGAACTGTAGGAAGCCAAATCCAACACCTGAGGATGGTAGTTCTCTGTAATCAGTAGACTGTGGTAGCACTGACGCTAGAAATAAACTTGTATATAGGGAGGGACACAGAAAGGACAAGACAGAAGAAGGAAGTGACCAGCTTTTGTGGATGTGGGTAGTAGCGAATTATTTTTGGAATACGAGGAAGCAATGAAATGCATCAAGTGTGATAAGTTGAATATTTGGTGACTGAAGTTAATGCAGCATCCTCCACTTTGTTACCTTTCTAGTAAATTCTATTTCTCATCTTTTCCCCTCATTTCTTAAGTCTAAGCTGATTACATACTAAGTAACCACTGCAATGGCTAGCCTAGATCAACGCACTTGTAAGAATGCTGAGAGGAACACATCTGGGTGAAATTATCTGTTGGCATTAAATATGAGGTCTGATTAAGAGTGTGTGTGTGTGTGTGTGTGTGTGTGTGTGTGTGTGTGTCTACACTCAGACTGGCCACACCACAACCTGATTTTAAGCATAGTTTTGTTTTGATTTTGTGTTTTGCTGTTGTTGTTGTTGTTTTTGTTGTTGTTTTGATGTGGCATATGTCTTACAAAGCAAAATAATTGCAATTCATGCTTGTCAAGACTTCGTTTAATTGGGACCAGCTTATGCCTAGAGCACTTTAATTATACGGCCTTGTTATTAGTCTATTTTATTATTTGTGGCTTAGCATTATTAGATTAGGTTGCAATCTCGAGTGATCATTTGCCTTTGAGTTGTTAACAAGCAATGTTGCCATTAAAATGAGTTTTAGAATTAGATCGTCAATACTCTTAGTCATTACCCACTAAGCCACATGAACAAATGGAAGAATTTGTGCCCGGTGGTACAATGAACCTTATCACAATTCATTTTGCAAAATTAGATATTTCCATAGGATCTAAACTAGAAACGCCTCATAATGATGCAAAATAGTCAAAAGAGATATACTTCACTACACCGAGAGACATTGAGTAGATGTTTATTGCAACAAAATGTGTGGTTGGCAAGTGATGTACCATTTATAGGATACCTAAGTTACCATTAATTATAAATTGTAAAATATACAGCCACAGCACATCAGCCTTTACCTGTTTCTGGCTCCTGTGAAGAGCTACATCCCCAGGATCACAGAAAATGACAAATTATAATGAGGCCATTAGGACTGATCTGATTTTTCAGAGAGATAATTTTTTTTGAAGCTCTGGTTTTTAACGTGTTCAAAACTACATAACACAGTTTTCTTTGCTTTTGTAGCTTTGCCAGGATGCCATCGCCTTATCTGTAGCAATTATCTAGGCCAACAAGCGCCCCAGGATACATGTTTCTTCAAATTATAAACTGCTTTGTACTAGCAGAGAAATGTATTGGTCTCATTCAGTTTTTCAGATTTTAAGCCAAACCTTAGCTCAGTGCACCTGCATGTAGTAAAGACATATGGGATTTAGACAGGTATAGCGGCTTGCCAGACATGAAAAAAAGAGAATGACTAAACGATAACAGGGAACATTCTCTTTCCCCGACGTTTGCGAGCAAGGCATAGCCAGATATGTACAGGCATAGCTTTTGAGCTCCAGTTGTCAATCACTGCTCAGCCAGAGTACAATACCATAACTGCTCGACCTGATAGCATTACTTTAGAATGTTGTCTGATGCCAGGCTGTGACCAAGAGCCTAGTGAGCACATGCAGTGCCTAGAGCCCAGGTGAACCCAACTCCGACTCACTAGTGGACACGCATATGCACAGTGTTTAGAGTTAATTACTAACATTGCATCTCTGCTCCCCAATGCGTCTTCTATTCCAGAGGACAAAATTCATAAACCGGTCATCTTTGTTTCCCTAAAACTCTTATCCCTTACCCTTCTACAGATGGGAAATCTGTTAGCTTTAAGGCCATAATCTATATCCACCCTATGTGGCTTGAAGACTCTTGAACAGTTTCCAAGACAAGGTTATATATTTATTGTTATCATATTTAACCTAAAGTAAAATAAAATATCCATAACTAGATTTTCAAAAACCCAATTCACAGGGATACTCACTAGTGACTTGCAATTGAAAAGTAAGCTGTGCATATAGATGAGTGTTTGGAGGAAACCGCTCCCCAGTGCTCACAAAAGAACACTCAAAGAATGGTTTGGGGCAGACCCAGATCCTGTGGTACCTGTGGGCACCTGCACACATACATGTGCACAGAAAATGCATAAATAAATGGACTTTAAGATGAAGAGAGCCATCTTTTAAAAGTCTTCCTGAGTGCCCTACCCCCTGCGTGACATTTCCACAAGGTGGGTAAGTGTGGGTCCCCAAAGTATCTCTTTCTCCAGGAAGGGAGCGTTTCTTCTGTCATCAAGCGAGTTTTGAGAACAGAGGAAACGAGCACATTTGGTGGGAAACTGTCTAACTCAGTGCACTACAGGGCCTGTCCCCAATGTTGGTGAGGTAGATACATATAAATACGTTTCAAAGCCTCTTGACATGCCTTTGCCTGTTTGGTCTGACCTTGGCGGTGTTTGTCCGATGAGCAAGAAAGCAAACATACTCTGGAGGAGCCACGTCTTATTTCAGTGAGACTGACTAATTACAGTGACTTAAAATCTTTATTTAATCTTCCCATAGTTTTCCTTTTAATGTGTCCTGTAATTGCAAAGCCTTTGGTCTGTTAATCTCTGATTCATTAGTGGGCTCCTTAAGTGTTTATTAAGAAGCTAATTACTAATAATCTCTTTTCATAGCACATTTACAGAGATCTCTGCAGGGAGCTCCATTAGTCTCGTCAGCACTTGTCAGGCCACAGCTCCTATCAGCAGCACTGTGCTCCCGAGAAACAGAGAGGACAACAGCACATGTGTTCTTTCTCTCTTCTGATGCAGAAACTCAAAAACTAAACAGGACTGTTGCTCTTCTTCCAAAATTCAACATTTCCCTGCTGTCTGCTGTTCTGTTGTTACCCCGAGGAGAAAGGCAGACTGGGATTGCTTTACACATCGCTAGAATTATAACTGGGGATGCCTAGTATGCATCTCTAGTGTGCCTCGCCTTCTGAGACACAAGGGTGCAATTATGGCATGGGCTAATGCATTGTTGTGGCATAGAGTGCCATTGAAGGAGAACGAGGTGCCACTTAGAGCTTTGGTACCCAGGATCTCTGTATCCCCACCCTGAACAAAACCAACCATTGCCACCCCCTCCCTGGAAGCAAAATCCCTTTAATAGAGGACAAGCTTTGACAGACACACTTCAAAGTAAAAGTGATGATAAGTAGTGTTCGGTGGGAATGGTTTCTGAGGGCCAGGTCAAAAGGGGAAGAATGAAAGAGAGCGCAGATGGCAAGCTAGACGGTGACCTCAGGGAGGTGATTTGAGAAATCAACATCACTTATCACACAAATTCAATTGTGCTTGACAACAGTGCACACAGATGACTCACAACAGCCTTTGCCCCCAAATTTTCTTCAGCTCAACCTCCCCTCAGTGCTCACCAAATGATCTCATTAGAAAGTATTCTGGGAGCTAATGAGATGGTGCAGTGGATCATCTCCAAGTCTGAGCATCTGAGTTTGATCCCCTGGAACCACACGGTAAAAGAAGAGACCAGTTTTCTGTAAGCTGTCCTCTAACCTCTGAATGAAGACTGGTACATGCGCAAGCAAAACCCAAGATAAAATGGATAAAAACTGAAAGAGTGATACCTGTAATACCAGTACAGGAGCAGGAGGATGACGAATTCAATGCCAGTCTTAGCTACATAATGAGATCCTTTCTCAAACCAAACAGAATCATAGCTCCAAACTGAGGTACTAGAAACAGCACACTAGGAGCTGGAGAGAGAGCTCAGCAGCAAAGAGCATTGACTGCTCTATAGAGGACACAGGTTCTATTTCCAGCATCCCCATGATGGCTCACAACTGGGCTCTTGGTCCTGTGAGGGTCTGATGCACCAGTATAGGAGAATGCTAGGGCGATGAGGTGGGAGTAGGTGGGCAGGTGGGGAGCTCCCTCATAGAGGTAGGGGCGAGGAGGTAAGGATTGGGGATTTCCAGGGGGGGGGGGACTGGGAGGCAGGTAACATTTGAAATGTAGATAAAATAGCCAGTAAAAAATTAAAAAAAAAATAAAATTGAATCTTTCAACTGTGGACTCCAGTGAAATAAAAATAAATTAAATGCAAAAAAAAACTGAAAGAGTGTGCATTGTACAGATGCACATGTATACTAGGAGATAACCCCACCTCCTACATCAATCCAAGTGTTTGCAGTTAAATGCTAGATATTCACACAAAGATATAAATATATAACACATATACCCCGCAGCCCTTAATCCTTTGGGAATAAGACACTGCACAAATCTGACAACACTTTTGCACAGATTTTGACATTTTTAAACAGTTTCATCCTAAGTCTTTTAAGACAGCAAAGCCATTTCCCTTCTCATTGACATCTTTCTTATGACCGTGTCTCAGAATGACTCTAAAGTGCTGACCCATCACCTCCCACCGTCTCCTTGCTGACACGTTTACATGGATCTCTCCAAATACATGTCTAAGTGAGTGGGGCCTGCACAGCCACCTCTTGAGTCTGTGAAAGCGAATGCACAGATGTGCGGTAGGTGGTTTGTGTGTGGACATCGAGAGCCCCTTCCTGACCCTGGTGGCTACTACAGTAACTTGCCCAGTACTCCTGCTGGAGCAGACACTAGGGCCTATTACTCCCACTGCTAAGCACAGGCAATCTTCCACTGGCAAGCCCTATGGCTGTCCCTTAGCCCCTTTGCAGAGCTCCAAAGTAATTAAGCTGTGTTCCTTTCACTGTGTTTGATTCTGAGTGGGTGTTAGGCACCGAGTTGATCTCAAAAGTACTGTCCAGTCTGTGTCTTTGTCAGCAACCATTCTTTCTACTAAGTGGAGTTCCTTGGATGGAGAGTCCACATGTGACCAAGATAGTTTTATAAAGACAACAGAGAGGTCCAAGTTTTCCTTCTCAACAAAATCAAGGCGTGGGGAGCAGCTCTTGTCTCTGCAACTTGAGAGTTGAATTACTTACCCATGAGTTGCCTCCTGAAGCATAAAGAGGATTGATTAGCACACAATGCAGCTTGGAAAATGCTGAGGTTAAGCAGAAAGGAAGAAGGAAATTGCTGTTTTACGTGATTGACCAAAACGCACTGTAATTATATCAACTTAAAACAGCTTCCTTAGAAGAACTGATACCTCTTTTGTCCAATTAAGTCATATGTTGTGGAGCTAAAAACCACATATGTTCCTGTGCAAAGTACATCATGCTGTCTATGAGACACAAGTTGAAAAGGTGTTGCTCTCTGACTTCAGTGTGTCTGGACTCTGACTGCTTCTGTCCTCACAGTGGAAAGTGCTCTGAGCCTTGCTGTTCACTGTGTCCTCCCTCTTTTGTGTCACTCCCTGCAGTGTGGCTGTAGTCATTTGGCCTCTGTGTCTCCTGCCTGCCAAGAATGCAGTATCGTTTATTAGACTACCATTTTCTCCACGAAGCACTCCTAACCATCCCTCTAACCACTGTTGAGTGCTTGTTCTGAAATGGAATTGAGAACTAGAGAGTGAGGTTCAGTCACAGACTTTTTAGCCCAAAGGTATCGGTTCCTTGTTTTCCCTTTCTGCAAAGTACTATCTTTTGTCAGCAACACTCAACAGGAAGTTCATCTTCTGTATCAGGATGGTGGTATTGATAAAACTCACTGGCTGGCATCTGATATTCACAAACGCCATTTCTAGACATTGTTGTTTGCATTGATATCATCTCTTTACCTGTCTCCCCCACCTCACCATTCATCTCTAAACTGCAGATCCATGTCTAAAATACAGCGCATACGCCCTAAAGAGTGGATGTGGTACAACAGCACAGAAAATGACACAGCAGTGCTCAATAACTCACATTAATTTGATGTAAAATGGGTTGCAATAGTTACTTTTTTATCCTAAAAAAGCAAAAGAGTTTCACTTAGGCAGTAATGTGCTTATCCTTCTGATAGCCAGGTGAGCCGCGCAAGCCGGTATAATATCTGAAGTTGTCAACACCCTAAACAAAACTGAAGTCTCCTAACCTCGGCAGTCAACGAGAGGTTAAAGTTGACTAGAATTTGGATGTGCCCATTTGGTCCATCTGCTGACTCCCAGTAAGTTCTAGAAGCAGGGTCACACATCTGTAAGGTGGCCACCCAGAGAGCTGAAATGCTTACCTACAGAGCGGAGAAAGGATAAATGCTTTCTGCTGGGATTTGACCTTTCTCACTTGCGAACCACCCCTTCCCACCACCCCATAAGCCTGAATAGGTTGAATCCATCCAAACCACATGCACTAGCAGAGTGTCATGGTGTCTTCCTGAAGGAAACCCAGGCAGGCTCAATGCTTCCCTCAGTTCTCCATTAGGAGGCACAGCTTTCCCTCTGTGGCCTTTGTTCCTATCCCACCTGGACTGCTTTGCACCACTTGGCTCTGTTTCCCCTTTGAGTCCCGTGAGGACCAACTCTAACCCCTTCCCTTTCCGGAATCTCTTCCTGAGCCTTCGCAGAGAGCGGTAATCCCACCCCAGCCCCAGCCTGGAACACCTGGACAAAAAGAAACCCTCGCTACTTAACATTTCAGGTGTCTGAGGTTAGCAGGGACTCTTAAAATTTTAGTCCTGTTTTCTTGCGTTTTGTTCTTACACTCGTTAAAAGTGGACATAATGTGCAGAATCATTGTGAAACCTGTAACATCCTGTATCATATGGCATACATTAAGACAACACTTGGCAGATTAGAAGAAAAGCATCTACGAAAGAACCTGATGGAGGTAAAAATGTTTAGTGAATGATTATTACAGATATTATGAGAAACATATATGTGCATGTAATGGTTTTGCCATAAATGAATAGGTTTTAAGTAATTCTCACTAGAAGAGTCTGATTTCTCAACTGAACTGAGAAAAATTATAATTATCAGCAATGAACACTGGCTACAGATGTGCAAATGCAGAGATGGTAATGCTCATTGGGATAATAGCTAAAATCATATTTTGGAAAATGTTCTATATGCTACAGGTTATTTGATGTACAAACCTGAACATAATTTTCCTATTGGATTGCTTTCTGTGTAGTGTTAAATTATTTTAAGACACGAAGTTATCTCATCTATACAGACTATAGTCCAGAAATGCCCAAACCATCAAAGTCTGTTCTTATACTAGATAGACCTCTTACTGTTTCAAGCCAACGATATATACACAGAGATGTGGGTGCCTCTGCATCTTAAACAGTCTGAGTAAGCCAGCTACCCCGGCTTATGCACTTCTGATAAGTTCTATATAATTTAGTTTTTGTGTGTGCATGTATGCTTGTATGTGTGTATATGTGTATTCCTACATATGTAGGAGCACATATATGTGCAGGATCATGTGTGCATGTGCACATGGAGGCCACGGAAAACCTTATATATCATTCCTCAAGTTCAGTCCACCTTGATTTTTTCGAGGCAATGTTTTTCACTAGTTTTGGGCTCACTAAGCAGGTAAGAGTGGTTATCCAGTAAGACACAGGAATCCTCCTGCCTCCACCTCCCCATTGCCAGAAATCCAAGTGTGTACTACCATGCCTGGCTTTTCACATGGGTCCTGGGGATAGAAGGTGGGTTCTTATGATTTCTCAGCAAGGGGTTTATAGGCTGAGCTACCTGCACAGCTCTGCACAATTTAAATTTAAGAACACCATTCTTGCTCAGAAACTACAGTTCTAAAATGATTGTGCCAGTGTAGCTGCGACTTTGACTAAAAGCCCCGCACAGTTAAGATGACCATGGCACTAAAGTTTAACAGTAATCAGCACAGTGTTGTAGATATAACTTTCTGGCTAAAGATGAGCAGAACATGTTAAAATATCAACCAAAAATGAGTTAAAGACAAAAGAGACTACCCCAAATTCACATCCCTTTCATCACATGTCTGCTGCCTCTGCATTCTGGTACATGCTCCTACAGAAGTTCATTCTTCATAATTGTCCTCTCAGTTGTCTCCACAGTTCCCTTTAAACTACCCAGTCAACCAATGAACTATTAGTTTGGGGATTTGTTTGTGCCAGGAACTTTCCTGGGAGATTCAGCTGACACATTCCTACATAGATGCAGCCTTGCTCCCCCGAATTCTCAACTTTCCACTTTATGAAATCTTTAGTTCAGTTGCCCACTGTGTTCAAGCAGCAGGAAGCACTCACTCTAGTCTGCATGAGTCTGGGTTTTCAGCATAATCCCCCAGGGACTGTAACTTCGAGGAACATTATCTGTAGAAGAGGAGGAGGAGGAGGAGGAAGAACGACTATCATTATGATATGAAAACTGTTTTGAACTGGATAATATAAAGGGTAGTTCTGAGACGTACCTACAAGGAAAAAAAGGAAATAGATGGAATTGTGGCAGGAAGCAGAAGAGGGAGAATGGCCTTAAATCAGAATCTAGAATAAAGAGCTGAAAATGAGCGATGAGCAAACCAAATAAACTAGAGAATGGACGGAGAGCAGCATGTGATTAAGATTTATCATCACACCTTTACAAATAAGCACAAAGAAAAGTTAGGCTGCCATTGTTTCTGCATTCGGTGTGCTTCTGTGGAAGATAAATGATTACACCATGAAAAGAGAAGACAAAGGGACAGTTTTCAGAAATGGAACTAGCTGACTTCCCTGAGCAACAGCTCTGTGCACACCAACGCACTTGTGCAGAGACCTTGTCCCACGGCGCAGTCGCAATGGTAAATCGTAGTCCACCGTGCACCTGCAAGTCTTCAAGCGCCTGTCTGCCACAGTTAATGTCAAGTTCACACTCAGAATCTAACTTGTATTAATTCCTCTGTACTTCTAGGCTGTGTATTAAATACCCATTGAGGAACATTAATTAAGGATTGTGCTGTGTATTTTTTCATACACATCTTCAGATTAATCTTTCAGATTAAGACAATGTCTGGCATCTGTGAATGCTTTTCGCACACACACACAATCTAAACGCCTCTGTGCTTGGCTGAGAAAAGGAAACCTGAGCTCTCATAAAGTACAAATGAACAGTAGTAAGGTTATAGGAGAACAATAAAGCAGTAAAAATCTATAGTAATGATGAAAATATTATAGATTACTCTGGAAATGCTAAATTTTCAAAATTCTTGAAGCACAAAAAAAAAGTTGGCCAAATGTTTAATATGTGTTTTTCTGTTTCTTGATTCCTTTCTAGGTTCCAGGTTCAGAGAAGTGTAACAGACCCACAGAGTTATAAAAGCTTAAGAGACAGCTTTCAGGTGATCTTCCGAACAGAGGGGTACGTGATATTTTTTTGAACATGGTCTGTATATTGATATGGTCATCTTAATGCATTTCTACTTGACAGTTTTTCTCGGTTTTCATAGTTTGCTCTCCTGCCCTAGTCTTACTAGGGAAAACATTCTTCAAAGCGCGTTCCAGATTTTGTTATATATTTTCCTAATTTGAACGAAAAGCAAATGTGCATATAGTGGAAACCACTACGCAGAATATTAGTAACCAATCTGATGAGTTAAAGGCAATTTATGACTTCTGGTCCTAGAGATAAAAAGTTTTCTCAATTCTATTATCTAAACATAATAGTTGTTTTTACTTTGAGACTTGAACATAATACACAAATTCACTCCTTGTTTACATAAAGGTGTAAGAATCTGTAATCAAGGACGCTCTCAGCCTTCCTCTCTAGCCCACCTCCATTCCCTAGAGTCAGCCACTCATTCTCAGAAATGCTTTCTAGCAGGGACCCCTCAGTGACTGTCCTGGACTTGGACTCATGTAGATGATTTTCACTGTCCTTCCTATTTTCTATCACCATCTCTCCAGACTTGCTCTTAGTCCTGTAGAAGCTACCTCACAGGAGCCCATTCCCATACCACCGTCATTGCCAGGGGACTCCACCTCTTGGTGCAGATCCCAGACTCCCTCTTTGCCATGGTCCCTCTCCGCCTTTCCTCCTTGTCCAGTCCCTTATCACAATCAGATCTTCAGAAGCACAGTCTCTCTCTGGGACTACAAAGCTACCACACTTGCCTAGGATCCAGGACAAGAGTAACCAAAGAACAGACAAAGCCCAGGTATTGACCCCAAGAAACACCTCAAGTGATGCTTGGGCCCCAGCACAAAGCACCAATGAATAGCCAATACAATGTGCCTCCTCCAGAAGTCAGAACCTTATCGCAGCAGACCCTGAGATACGCAATTCAGCAGAAGCACAGGAGAAGGACTTCAAAAATAGAAGTTCTGAGCATGTTCAAGGACTTTAAGGAAGAATGGATAAATCCCACAATGAAGTCTGTGAAAGAGCAAACAGTTGAACGAAATAATGAAAATAAGACATGAAAGCAGAAATAGAATTACTCAAGAATACCAACCTGAAATAAGTCTGCAAAAGTTAAGGGTGTCGAACACAAACCTCAGAAGGAAGACTCACTAGTAGACTATAAGGCATGAAAGGAAGAATCTCAGGATCGAGGACATGGGAAAAGAAACAGGTCCCTCGGTCAAAGAAAACATAAGAACCAAGAACCACAAAAACAAGAAAACACACAGTGTTTACCTTTCTGGGTGTGGGTCACTTCCCTCAAAACACTGTTTTCTAGTTAAGGTGAGATCCATTGTGTGCATGTGTATGCACACCCATGTGCACACAAATCACAGCATGTATGTAGAGATCAGAAGACGACCTGTGGAAGCTGGTTCTCTCTTTCCACCTTGGGTTGTCAGGACTTTCAGCAAGTGTGTCTACATCAGCATCAATTTTAATAATATTATACATACTCAGAATTCTCCGTGCAACTCTATGAGGTAGGACAGTAAAGGAACTAAGATTTCAAAAGGTTATCAATAAGTGTTAGGGATAGGATGCAAATCCAGGTCTACTCAGGCTGAAACCCGAGGCAACTCACCATTGAATGCAATACCTTATTTATTGGGTGACATTTTCAATGCCATTCTGCTTGATTATTATTTCAATAAAAACTCTATCATGAATATCTTGCCATGCCAACAAAATAATTTATCTGTGAACTACAGTTTATAAAATGAATCTCTTTGTGTTTTTCCCATATCTTTGCTATTATAAACATACTCATTTATATGCTTACATATTTTATATTTCTGTGAACTTATAAGACCAACTGATCATACATTTTATTTTATAAATATTAAAAAATTACTGTTTTATGTACAGACTAGCATTGTGTCCTTAATATATAAAAATTCTCATTTCTTATCCTTCTCTGAAAGTGGGACATTATGAAAATTATTTGGGGAAACTGTCACTAGCTTGCATCTCCTGTTTATCATCTGATGCATAAGAAATAAAGTTATTTTAAATATTACTGCCACTCAACACACTTTTAAATCATTGGGGTAATTTTTGCATGAATTAGTGGTTTGTAGCTTTTACCCATTTTTCTTGGGTCAGTCCTTTTTGTATTATTATTGACTCAGAATTAGTACAGATTATTTTGTATACAAAATTCTTTGTTACAAATATCAAAAGCTTTTTTCCTCATTTGACTTTCATGTTACAAGCTGTAATCTATTAGTGTTTTTAGAGTTTTTAGAGTTTAGTCCCATATCATGATTTTTGATAACATATATTTTTCCTTTGAGCTATATAGAACCATCACACTAAAGGAATAAAAAAAATCACATTCTCTTATATTTTTGGTTGTGAGCCTATCCTTTAATGGCTGAGCCATCTCTCCAGCCCAATATATCACATTCTCAACCCCAAGATAATAAAGTTTTTCTCTGGCATTTCATATTGACATTTTTAAGTTATCCAGCAATTCTTCTTATAGTCTTGTGTGTAAGCATTACATTTCATTATTAAAAGATTAATTAATTATCCAAAATCACCTGGACAAACCTACCCTTCATTCAGCAAGTGTGGATTCTACACTCCAATCGACAAACTTGTGTGTGCTCCCGTCTTGGCTCTCGGCATGTTTCCATGCCCTATAGTTTCATTGCGTTGTCTATCTGTGTGCAGGGATTCTGTGTTCTAATGATCTATCTGCACCAGTACCACACTGTTTCAATGATTGTATCAGCAAAGTGTTTGGGGAGCGTGTAAAAACCTGTCCTGTGGTCTAAAGTTCAAATTCCTGTCATGGTGTACAGAGCTATTGCCCGCTCGTGCACTTTCCTCTTCAGGCTCATTTTCATACGCAGTTGTGCTATAGGAAAAGCCAGTGGTGCGAGGGCTTCTCAGCTCTCACTCTTAGAGTTTCTGCAAGTTGTCTTCCTGGAACACCCAATCCACCCTCTTCATTCAGAAGACTTCACATTTCACCACCCCTGACCACCTTTTCTCTCTTCCGTCCCCATACATACGCTGGATAAAATATGCCCTGTCGTGAGCATCTAAGCCCTCAAACTAATGTTTCCCTGAAGGCCATTTCTCATTTAGCTTTGCATTTCCAGTGCAATGTTCGGTCTGAGGAGAGACAGTGTAAGTCTACTAAATATGTGATTTGAAGTCTTCCTAGCTGTGCTATACGGCTGTAAATCAAACAGAGGAGATGAGTCATGCTGTGGTCCACACTCTCTGTAATGTGATAACAAGGAGTCAAACATTTGCCAGCATACTTGTATTTATGATAAGGGTTATAAATCATGCCTACTCTGCTCAATAGATACATAAAATTAAAGAAATCATCCGTCGTGTATTATCTAGTTGCATAGATGTCCCTTTACAGAAAGAGTCCTGTTAACATTAGCAAGCTCTGTAAACGGTAATGGATATCCCTGAATTAGATTCGGGGATCCTGAGCCAGGCTCCGTACTTCAGTTATGTTTTAGGGAAAACTGATGTCTCTGCTTTGATATCAAATAATACAGCAAACACACAGTGTGTGGTCCTTGTATAACAAAATTGGCCTTTTCCTATACTGTACGTATAATTGCTTCTGCAGCAAATTGGCATTTCTCTGCAGTGCCTGCAGATCTGGACATGCTGTTGCCCAAAGATCAGAGGGCTCTGTTCTTAGAAATAGAAATATTTGTTAAATTAAAGAAAATACAAAGGAAAAGGCAGCATGTAGATTTTGATGCCCAACACAATCACTTAATAGCTTTAAACTAAACAGAGACCAACAAACAAAACTGAATAAAAGAAAAAGAAAAATTTTAATATATATCATTAATCTTTTTTTTAGTAGAAGTAAAAGATTTTTATCTCTCTACTTGGGTTTTTGAGTGTACTCAGGGACAGTTTCCATATGAGGGCACGCATAGCCCTGTTTGAGATCCGAAAGAAGAGCTCTGATTCATTTGGTCACGTCTCTCTAGGTTAGAGGGGGTGAAAGTGTAACGACTAAAATTTTAGTATACTTACGCTCTGCACACCCCATCCCCTACGTAGGAGTGTGAAGGGGCCGCGCTGCCTTTCTCAGCTGTGTGTCTAGATTTCAGCACACTGTAAAGAAGACCATTCTTAGCCACTGCAGGCTCTATCCTACTCCGTATCTTCTTCTTAGATGCATAGCTTCTGTTTTTGTTAAAGAATTGGCTTTTTTCATTCCAGCTTTTCAAGAGCCACTTAATTTAAAAAAAAAATTAAGCTTTACAAATCCTGGAAACTTTCATAGTTTGTAATTCTCATAATCTGCTTTCGCCAATGAGACTGCTGCATCTCATGTAGAAAGGGAAACTCAGAAAAATGAATATAAGAGATTTGTCCCTGTCACTGAAAGCACTTCCTTTATCGCCGTGATTCTTCCTCTCTCTCTGGTCTCACAAATAAACTAGCCAAATAGGTCCATCTACTGAGATACAGTAATCCTAAAAGGTAAAAGGCACGGCCCACTCCATTAGGGACCTTTAACACCAATCCAATTCACATGCAAGCTTACCGAAGAACCTGCCTGGCATCCCGGTCTGTTTGTGCCGTGGCAGAAGGTGGTCCTCACAGGAGAAGAAGCTCTTATTCCTCCTCAGAAGGAAGCAGGAGGGCAGAGGATTGAAGTGTTTCAGGTCAGGGGAAAGAGGTGGGGATTATGTTAGCAAATCCAGGATGGTCTGCCCCTATTCTTCCACCATTGCTCTGGTATCTATTCTTCCTGAAATGAAGAGAAAAATGGGAATTTAACAGAACTTAACTTATTCTGATAGGACATGAGAAGAAGACATGTAACAATCTATAACTTCATCAACGTTGCACGCAGTGTACTGGTTTTTCTTGAATGTTATTGCCAACCCAGCATCCCAGCACATGACTTTACGTTTTGTATGAGGCAACTGAAGATCAGAGAAGCTAATGACCATGTCACAACTATGTTCTTTCTCTTCTTGTGTTACTTTTCACTACAAGACCACATCTTATCACTTATTGATTAAAAGGATGATATAGAAATAGTAGGTATAAAGCTATACCATTCAAGTAGCTATTATATAATTTTTTTGGCATTTCTGCTTTCAAATCACACAGCAATTTAAATCATCCTTTGTCTCTCCCTTAAGTGACAATAAGCCCCCAACTAGTAATATATATTCAGTCAACCAAATCTTGGTGATCCTGTGGCACCACCTCAAGTCCCTGGCAACTCAGGACTTGATCCAATCATGCCACATTCCTCACAGCCAAGTGCATAAGTTCGTGGTTTTTAGTCAGTCTGCTCTCATCTTGTATGATCTTTAGCTCTCTTATGACAATAATTCTTGGGCATTGGTATGCTCAAAGCCAGTAACTAGGAAACAACTAGGTTAGATTAAACTCAGCTTCAAATGAGAAACATGTTGATTGCTGGTGCCTTCCGAAATATGGTATTCTTCAGAAAGTATTGCTGTAGAAAGTATGTGGTTGCTTTGGGGAGAGCATTGGAACTGTGTTTTGCTTTGCGATTTGTTTTCCGTAACCACTGATGCTGCACCAAGTATCATCTTACAATCAGAGCACTTGGTGATTATAATATTTTCTAGTTAAATGACATTTAAGGCCTCATTTTTATGAGCTCCAGCATAATTGGCTAATTTGGTAAACTCCAGATGTGTGAGATAATGTGCCACTCATTTGAGTGCCTTTCAGACGGCATAAATGGCACAGCCCCAGGAGGTATAATCACTCCTTCTTGTTCTCATTAAGAAGAGGAGTGAGTGGCTGGTGACATAGACAAAGGAAGGAGGATTCTACCAATCTATATCAACAACTTGGTAAGGTTTGGAGTTTTTAATCTTTCATTAGTGGACTCACTCAAAGACCTTTGGCTAAAGTGTCTTAGTGAGTCTCCTTTTAAAAAAAGTGGTTTGCTCAGTTAAACAACCCCATAACTCCTAAGGAAATAGAAGCAGTCATTAAAGGTCTCCCAACCAAAAAGAGCCCAGGTCCAGATGGGTTTAGTGCAGAATTCTATCAGACCTTCATAGAAGACCTCATATCAATATTATCCAAACTATTCCACAAAATTGAAACAGATGGATCACTCCCGAATTCCTTCTATGAAGCCACAATTACTCTTATACCTAAACCACACAAAGACCCAACAAAGAAAGAGAACTTCAGACCAATTTCCCTTATGAATATCGACGCAAAAATACTCAATAAAATTCTGGCAAACCGAATCCAAGAGCACATCAAAACAATCATCCACCATGATCAAGTAGGCTTCATCCCAGGCATGCAGGGATGGTTTAATATACGGAAAACCATCAACGTGATCCATTATATAAACAAACTGAAAGAACAAAACCATATGATCATTTCATTAGATGCCGAGAAAGCATTTGACAAAATTCAACACCCCTTCATGATAAAAGTCCTGGAAAGAATAGGAATTCAAGGCCCATACCTAAACATAGTAAAAGCTATATACAGCAAACCAGTTGCTAACATTATACTAAATGGAGAGAAACTTGAAGCAATCCCACTAAAATCAGGGACTAGACAAGGCTGCCCACTCTCTCCCTACTTATTCAATATAGTTCTTGAAGTTCTAGCCAGAGCAATCAGACAACAAAAGGAGGTCAAGGGGATACAGATTGGAAAAGAAGAAGTCAAAATATCACTATTTGCAGATGATATGATACTATATTTAAGTGATCCCAAAAGTTCCACCAGAGAACGACTAAAGCTGATAAACAACTTCAGCAAAGTGGCTGGGTATAAAATTAACTCAAATAAATCAGAACTCAAGAAGTTAGACCGCAGGGAGACAAATAACCCTATTAAAAATGGGGTTCAGAGCTAGACAAAGAATTCACAGCTGAGGAATGCCGAATGGCTGAGAAACACCTAAAGAAATGTTCAACATCTTTAGTCATAAGGGAAATACAAATCAAAACAACCCTGAGATTTCACCTCACACCAGTGAGAATGGCCAAGATCAAAAACTCAGGTGACAGCAGATGCTGGCGAGGATGTGGAGAAAGAGGAACACTCCTCCATTGTTGGTGGGATTGCAGACTGGTAAAACCATTCTGGAAATCAGTCTGGAGGTTCCTCAGAAAATTGGACATTGAACTGCCTGAGGATCCAGCTATACCTCTCTTGGGCTATACCCAAAAGATGCCCCAACATATAAAAAAAGGCACGTGCTCCACTATGTTCATAGCAGCCTTATTTATAATAGCCAGAAGCTGGAAAGAACCCAGATGCCCTTCAACAGAGGAATGGATACAGAAAATGTGGTACATCTACACAATGGAATATTACTCAGCTATCAAAAACAATGACTTTATGAGATTCGTAGGCAAATGGTTGGAACTGGAAAATATCATCCTGAGTGAGGTAACCCAATCACAGAAAGACACACATGGTATGCACTCATTGATAAGTGGCTATTAGCCCAAATGCTTGAATTATCCTAGATGCCTAGAACAAATGAAACTCAAGACGAATGATCAAAATGTGAATGCTTCACTCCTTCTTTAAAAGGGGAATAAGAATACCCTTGGCAGGGAATAGAGAGGCAAAGATTAAAACAGACACAGAAGGAACACCCATTCAGAGCCTGCCCCACACGTGGCCCATACATATACAGCCATCCAATTAGACAAGATGGATGAAGCAAAGAAGTGCAGGCCGACAGGAGCCGGATGTAGATCTCTCCTGAGAGACACAGCCAGAATACAGCAAATACAGAGGCGAATGCCAGCAGCAAACCACTGAACTGAGAACGGGACCCCCGTTAAAGGAGTCAGAGAGAGAACTCGAAGAGCTTGAAGGAGCTCGAGATCCCTTATGAACAACAATGCCAAGCAACCAGAGCTTCCAGGGACTAAGCCACTACCTAAGGACTATACATGGACTGATCCTGGACTCTGACCTCATAGGTAGCAATGAACATTCTAGTAAGATCACCAGTGGAAGGGGAAGCCCTTGGTCCTGCTAAGACTGAACCCCCAGTGAACGTGATTGTTGGGGGGAGGGTGGCAATGGGGGGAGGATGGGGAGGGGAACACCCATAAGGAAGGGGAGGGGGAGGGATTAGGGGGATGTTTGCCCAGAAACCGGGAAAGGGAATAACACTGGAAATGTAAATAAGAAACACTCAAATTAATTTAAAAAAAAAGTGTCTGCTGAACCACTAACATGGCTAGCTTGTTTTAAAGCACTCTTGGAGAAACAGATAGATCTACTCTAGAAAATGCCTTGAAACTGCCACTCACCTCCTGTGAGGGGAAGCGTTGGTGCTGAGCAGACAGGGTGAAGCTAACTCTCCCCAGAGCTATGAACTGTAGTTATTTTGATAACCAACAGCTTTACCACCTAGAAGATTGCAGATTCTCAAGGTCCATTAGTTGGTGCTGCTTGGTTCTTTTCTTCTAACATTAATCAGCTCATCCATTCAGCACTGCCAAGCTAACAGAGAATACATGGCTTCCTCTTCCTATAACTGTACACTGTGATCTGACTATAGATCTAGAGATTTTCACACATAACTTTTCTTTACTAAAATCAGTTCTGCATGGTACTCCTCTGAGATAATCTACAGCATATATTAGTATTGTGAGTACCATTGACTTTGCAAATCTGGCTTGTCCTAGTGTATGTTACCTTTCTAATTTTTTTTCTAACTTTTGGAATGGTGCAGATTGTAATTTGTAGAACAATCCACAGTAACTTTATCCAGCAGGTCTTAGAGCCAAGGTCCAGGATCAAGCAGACTGAAGCCTTTGACTTCTGTTTCTTTTTGAAAAAGGAAGACAGGAGATGCTCATTTATGGAAAATGTAGATGTATTAAGTATTATCATTCTTAAATGACCTGTGCTCCTTTGACAGATTGCGTGCATGTTTCTCAGTATGATGTACTGAAGTATACACAATTTGTCAAAGGAATGCAGCTCATTTGAGGATGATGATGCATTAATACTCAGAATTTTAAAAGCATCTAGTCCAAATTCTCATTAGAGTCTTTAAATAAATGTTATTTTGTGTTTAAAAAAAAGAATGTTGATGCATATGTATCATCCACAATTGAGCATTATTATTTGTCTTCTTCGATGTCCTCAGGGGATTGGCTCCAGGATAATTATAAGATGCCAACAGTTGTCCTGAACAGGCATTAATAACATGGATAAAGGAGTTGATATTTTGTCTTCACTGCTGATCTTATGAAGTTCTGGAATAGTCTTTTGATGCTGCCTATGTTTCTCACACTTCTTCCAGGTGAAAGAGGAAGGCTCAGACACTGTCCAGACAGTATTGTTGTATTTACAATTGTGGTCTGGCCTCTCCCATTTATGAAATGTGTCCATGTGCATCACAACTCTTGATACTCACAGGTAGACAGGTGAGGAGAGTAATGGTAGTTTTCTAACCCCTCAAGTATTTGTATATCCTGTACCTACCCTTTTGAATGTCATAAGTCATCTTTTGATGACTTATAACACCAAATATACTATAAATATGTTATACATGATTATACTACATCATTTAAGAGCAAGCAACCAACAGAAAGTCTATATTTAATCAATATAAATACAACGTATCTTAGTTAGGATTACTATTTCTGTGATGAAACACTATGACCAAAAGCAAGTTAGGGAAGAAAAAGTTTATTTGGGTTAAACTTCCACATCATAATCCCTCTTTGAAAGAAATAAGAACAAGAACTCAAACAGGGCAGGAGCCTAGAAGTAGAAGCTGATGTAGAAGCCATGGAGGACTGCTGCTTACTGCCTTGATTCCAATGAATCCTACAGAACCCAGGATCACCAGCCCAAGAATGGCACCTCCCACCCTGGGCTGGTCCTCCCCCATCAATCACTAATTAAGGAAATGTGTTATAGCCAGATCTTATGGAGGCATTTTCTCAATTAAGCTTCCCTCTTTTCGTATGACTCTAGGTTGAATCAAGCTGAAATAAAACTATCCCATACACGGTGTTTTTAGATTTTTGACCTATAGTTTATTGAATCCCTAGATGCAGAATTTGTATGGATAGATGGCCAATAGTAATCTCTTTTTACAAAAAAAGGTTGTGTGGCTAACAATTGGAAGTCTTGATTGGTTAGCAATTTATTGTTGTGCATAAATAAATAAGGGGTAAGGAGAAACAATATCTTTTTTAAAAATGTCAATGACTTGTTTCAATAAAAAACCAAAAAGAGCCCATGAAATGTGTTGTGTCACCTGTCCTCTCTAACTTGCCAGATTACATGACATCACTGCTCAGCATCTCACTGTTGGTATCAGCTGCTCGAGGTGGTAAAGCGGAGTATCCCCTCCCCGATCTCAAGAGTCCGAGAGCAGATGCTGAATTGTCAATGTCCAGTGAACACAGTCCCATCCTTCCATGACCCAGGGATCTGCCTCCTTTTCTCTTAATCGGGGTCTGGTGTCCATTCCTAGACCTTCCTGCTATCATCACTGCAGATCCTGAGCTGACTGTCAACCCAGATGCCTGCTGCCTCACACTGACAATGCTCTCTGACTTAACCAACTGGTGCCCAGCCAGGATTTAACTGTTGCCACAAGATGAGTGAAAACTTCTGTAGTAACGTCAGCCCATCAGCAAGGGCTGATTAAGATACCAAGCACAGCCTCTCTCCATTCCTAGTGCTGACAGCAAGGGAGGGCCAAACAGCATGGGCAGCCATCATCTTCCCAGAAAAGTTGGAGTCTTCATTCAGAGCCTGAGAAGAAATGTCCCATTGGAAATGTTTTCAGGCCTTTATCTGAATTTATTCTAAGTTTCTAATTGACTGAAAATGTCATTTTGCCAGAAAAATGCTTTTACCCAAAACAAAATTCAACTTCAGATAAGAATGGGGAAGAAAAGCTTCTAAAAGCATTGCTCTTCCTGGGTCCAATTCTCTGACTGCAGCAAATCCCTAGGGTGGGATTTGATGTACTGGGGAGTCATAGGATGGTTCTTCTCTCTGCCTCACTGAGCTCATGCAGGTTAGGGGTCATTCTATGATGCCAGCTTTGCTTTCTCACATGTGTCCTCTAGGTGATTTTGTAACTTGAGGGAGGAAAAGGAAGAGCAAAACAACATTCCTCCAATAGGGATATATTTACAGCTGTGTTCTTGTCTTTTCTGTTGGTAAAATGTGCCCACATGCATTACTGGACCTAACACTCGTAAGACCGCATAGGTAGATAGATAAGATGTATAATTGCATTTTCTTGGTGAGTAAACTGATAAAAAGTATTAAAAGTCGTAGAGTGTTCATCCATTAGATGGTGTTTGTGGCAAGTGCTTCTTCCTGCTATATGATGCTGTCTACTTTGTCAGTAATCTGAGAATGCTATAAGAGAAGCAAAGCTTCAAAAGTACAGTCTTCTCCATGTGCGTTTAAAGCATTGATATATCCTATTAATTGGATGAATAGCATGTGGGCATAAGGAACATATGTGACTGATCATAAGTAGGTCTGGTCATAGGGAACTTATGTAGAAAGGTGTTTAAGAACAAACAGATTGGTCATTGAGATTAATACCGTAAGATACATTTAAATTTTGTTAGATAAGAAAGGAAATGAAAAGAGTAAATGAAAGTGGACACAGTGTATTCTGAAGGATGGTGCTGTTGTCCCATGAGACAGAGATAAAGGCACATGATCATTTCTAAATGATCATTTCACAGTGAAGTCACCAAGTGTAGGTTGAGGTTGAGTCTTACTGAACAAACAATACAGACATAGAACTTGTTGCTGTTTTTTCCTAACTCAGTTCTAATATTGAGTAGTTACCATTAAAACCTTATGAAACATGATCTAGACTATTTATTTCCAGTTATTTGGATAAATAGATTCTGAAGAGAATCAAAAGCATCATAGGACTGCAACCAATGTCACTTAAACCTGGAGAAGATGTCCGTCAGCTGCCCTGTGAAATGGCTTTGTTCTTCTACTAATCAGCCCTGTGCTTGTAATTCTGCTTGTCTGACAACAGAGAATTCACAGGTAGACCAGGCCCTGGGTAGCAAGCATGCTAATGGGATTTTACTATTGGTGATAGCACAAGCAAATGAGTAAATAAAATTTGTTTAGTAAGTAATATTATTATATGGATATACACAGAATGCAAAACAAATAAATATTCTTAAACGATATGTTTATGGGTTCTCTCTATCTAGTTTGGTCTTTCTCAGACAACAAATGCATCTTAGGTTCTAGCTTTTCTGAACCAGCTGTATCAGGAAGAAGGGTGGAGGGAGGGATGAAGAGAACAGAATGTTTTGGAAATGTTTAAGAAGAGGATGTAAGGTTATTGATTAACTGACTTCTAAACTTTATTTAAAGACATTCCTATGTTATAAAAGAATCAAATCCAATAATTAGAGTAAAAACCATGTACTGGATTCACTATGTAAGGACAATAAATTTCCAGAGACTGATTCTGTCTTTTAAAAAGCCTTGTTAAAAAATGTTAAAATATAATCCATTAAATAACAGGACAGTAATTTTAGTTTCTTTTCTTTATTCTTTAACCATTTTATTCATGTATAGAGTGTACGTTGATCCCATCCACTCCCAACTCCCTCTCCCACACCATCTCTTTGACCCCTCCA
This sequence comes from Rattus norvegicus, assembly GCF_021556685.1. NCBI lineage: Eukaryota > Metazoa > Chordata > Mammalia > Rodentia > Muridae > Rattus > Rattus norvegicus. The sequence continues at coordinate 80,679,216 of NC_141539.1, read as the reverse complement.
AACATGCCCCCATTCTACCTTCCTGCACTCTTCTTTCTTTTTCCCATGATCCACTAAATCTATAAGTGGTACCTGTTTATTGATTTTCCTGGCTTGATCTGCACAGGTTTTATACAGGTTTTGTACAGGTAACCACAGCTTCTGTGAGTTCATGAGTGCACTAACCATGGCATGACAAGAAGACAACTTTCCATTGCACCTGGCACCATCCTCTGGGTCTTACATTTGTCCTGTTCTCTCTTCTGCAGTTTGCCATAATCTTTGGAGGAGAGTTGCATTAGATGTCCCATTTAGAACTAAGCACTCACAGAGCACTTATTCTCAGAACATTTAGCAGTTAAAGGTTGTTTTGCTTCTCACTGCAAAGAGAAGCTTCTCTGGCTCTGGTTATGGACAGCACTAATCTATCCATGTAGATAGAAGTATTTATAAGGCAGCTTGAGAGTAGGTCCACATTGCAAGACAACAGCAGTAGGTTCCCCTCTTAGAGTCTATGACCTCCTGAGCCTTTAATGTTTTCATTGGTCCATGTGATTGGCAGCCACTAAGATGATCTCAGTGACCATCGTGTGCTTGTATTCTCAGCTCTGTATATCCTTTCCTTTGAGCATGGACTGGAATTATTCAGTCTTTTCCAATAAAACAAAATGGAAGAAGTAATGAGATACCACATCCAGGGTAAGTGGTAAGGGAAGTGGCTTCCATATTGAGGGATCCCTTCTTAGGCTGTTTGTTCTTGGGCTTTTGATTTTTCATTGCTTTGCTATAGCTGCCCTAGTAAGAAGGTCATGAGCCTAGAAACCATGAATGGCTCCAGCTATTAAGCAATGAGGAAAGGAAGCCCTCCCTCCTACAAGAGAACATGAATGACCTTGGAAATGAGTCTTCCAGAATCCTTTAGATAATCTGGTTTACAACCAATGTGAGTGTCATCTTATGATGACACTGAATAAGAGACAGTTAGTGAACCTTCTTCTTGACTCTTGAACTACAGAAATTATGATGGCAATGCTTTGCAGTTAAATGTTGGGAGAAGTTTGTTGCATAGACTATTCTACTGGTGCAATATATAAAAACAAATCAAAAGCCTTGAGCAATGTGTTTATGAACCCTCTATAGCTTGTTTGATGTTGTTAAGTTATGTCACCAAGTGACACACACGCATATCAGATTGTAGGTTTTCCAACAAGAATGTCAAGCCTTTTGTTATGGCTGTCAATATGCGTCATAACCTTGTTTTTTTAATTTCCTTTATTAAGGCATTTTTATTGATTATTTAAGAATTTCATATACTGTACTTTGATTGTATTCATCTCCTCCCCAGCTCCCCCATCAACCCTCTCTGACCTCATCTTCCTACCCACCCAACTTCAAGAGTTTTTTTCTTCTTCGTTTTTCTTTAACCCATCAAGATTAATTTGTGTTGTCCAGTTACTCTTGGTGTGGAGCCTGCCCTACAGTGTGGTCAATCTACGAGGGGTCATATCTTTAAACAAAACTGACACTATATCTCCTAGCAGCTATCAAATGTCAATAGTACCTCAGCTAGCTGTGGGAGTCTATGCGGACTCCCACCATTCATGTTGGGAGTTGTGGCTTGAACTTGCACAGATCATGTGCATACTGTCACAAATGCCATAAACTGCCCTGTTTTGTCTAGAAAACATTGCTTTTTAAAGTAAATTATTTCTGGCTCTTAACACTCTTTCTGCCCCCCCCCTACTAATATCCCTGACCCTTAGGGGGTAGAAAGGTGTGATATACACCAACAGATTAAGTACTCCATTTTTTTCCTCTGCACAATGACTAGTAGAGGGTCTCTGGGTTACTCACCATCTGTTAAAAGAAGGTTCTCCGAAAAGAGCTGAGAGGCATAATAATACATGCGTGGGTATAGTAATAAGTTATTAGGAGTTGTTTTAATAGTGTACCCATTTAGCAGAAAATATTTAGTTCTTCCCTTAGGGGCTATTACCAATCAACCTACAGGTTCTTGACCTCATTCCCAATGCCTGGGGTAGGTTCCATCTCATGGAGTGGGCAGGCCTTAGATGTAATTAGAGACTAGTTGGTTACATTAATCACATTCTTGCCATTGTTGCACAAGTGCTCATGTCTTCTCAGATCAGCCATTGTTGTAGCTTGCAGGGCTCACAGCTGGGTGAAACTGATGATTACATTATTCCTCTCTGGTAGTGAGCATGGAACACCAGGCACTAGGGAAACAAGATAAGAGGAAAGACGCTCGTGATTCTCGGCCAGCAGGTGCCTTTTCCCCATCCGCCTTCAATACCTATCTTTCTATCCTGCTTCAATTAACCTTTTGAGACTTCAAATTTTAATCTGAATAGTTTATGATTGCCAAGGATTTATTTTATGAAGTTTTCACTCTTAAAAGGGAATAAAATCTACCATCAAGGAATTGAAAGTCTCAACATTCTTTATCTAAGTGAGGAGGACACAGGAAGGACCAAGCTTGGAGCTCTGTCTGGGGGGATCTTCTTGGTTAGGAATCTAGAAGAAACAATGTCACTGTGTGAAACATCATACTGCATAAACACTGAAGTGTAGAGTTCACTGCTATGCCTACACTAAAACCAGAACTGAAAGAGAAACCCACTTTGATTTATGACTTTCTATATTCTGATGACTGATGAAACTTTATGAAACTGTTTCCACATTGGAACATGGAATTTGGGTAAACTAAATCTGTGTTCTTGAGCATAGTCTTTCAAATACGGCTCAAAAATGAAATATCTCTTATTCCCTTAAAAGAAAGGGGTAGAGAAGAGACCTTTTCTACCTGAGGTACCTGAGGACTTATGGTGTTAATAAATCCTCAAAATATAGAGAACAATCTGACATAGGTTTAGCTTAGGTAGGAAACGTTTAGAGGAGTGAAGACCAACACTGCCTAAGTTGTCAAGAGCATGAACACAGCATTCATTTCACCTTGATCAAGGTGACAGCCCCTGTGTTGCCCTTAAAGTTTTGTAGAATGGTTGTCCTCATCATCTTAACTTTGAAATGTAAGAGTGGGACCTCTGCACTAGAGAGATGGCCCTTCACATCAGGCTCTTGCTGCCATGCCTGACCTCTTAACTTTGGTCCCTTAGGCCCACAGTAGAAGGTGAGAACCAACTGACTCCCACAAGTTATCCTCTGACCTTCATATGCACATATATGCATAATAAATTAATTTATGTGTTTTTAGAGAGTAAGACCTCTTGGGCTGTAAAAATAAAATAGCCTTTTGATGGTGATACATTGAGAATCAATGCCAGACAGATGCCATTCACCTTGAATCCCAGCACTTGGGAGGCATAGGCCAGCCTGGTCTATAGAGTGAGTTCTACACAGCTAGATCTATATAGAAAAACATTTTCTCAAAAACAAAACAAATCAAGACAAAAAACCAAAAAGAAGAAGAAGAGGCAGAGGAGGAGGAGGAAGAGGAAGAGGAAGAAGAAAAGAAGGAGAAGGAGAAGGAGAAGAAGAAGGAGAAGGAGAAGGGGGAGAAAATTAATGCCACATTTTCGTTATTCCTCTTTGATGTTGTCTGTCACCATTCAAAGTGGAAATAAGGTTAAATATTCATAACCATATATATATATATGTATATATATAGTCTGGCCATATTCATATAGCAAATAGAATCAAATCTAAACAAATATTAAGACATTGCCATGACTGTCATGGTGTCATTACAACCATGATAATTTGCCATATCAACTTTTAACCATCTTAGAAAGAGAGTACTATTTAATGTTGTCCAGGTACTTGGAGATGAATGCCAGTTTTGGGTGCACAGCTTTTTTAATTCATGGGATCTAACTTTGGCAGGTGATGGTGGTGGATCTCAACAGGGAATCTAGGAAGCTCCAAGTGAAGTGCACAATGGTACCTTTCTATTGCTTTATATTTTCCAGTCCTCACTCTCATTTTCTTTATGACATTTCCACCATCAGAGAGTGTGATTATTTTTAATATAAATGGGAAAAAAGGTCAAATAATCAATATGAGAGGTAGACAATAGAATATTCAAATTTTGGAGTCATCTGTCAGGATCTGTGTGTGTGTGTGTGTGTGTGTGTGTGTGTGTGTGTGCGTGTGTAATGTATACTGATGCATGTGTGAGTACATTATATGTAGAAGACAGATAATAACCTTGGATTGCGGTTATTGGGCACTTGTTCACCTTGTTTTGAAACCAGTGACACACTCTCTGCTCCGGAACACTGCGTGTAGGGTAGACTGGCAGGCCAATGAGCCCCAGGGATCCTCCTCTTTCTGCCTCTCCTGCTCTGGGATTGCAAGAACACACACCACTTCTGGCATTTTTGTGTAGGTTCTGGGAGCTAAGCATAGATCCTCCTGTTTGTTCGGCAGGAACACTATGAAACGAAACAAGTCCCCAGCCCCAGGCATGGACTTCTTAATGTCATTTTTATTGTGGTAAACCACATGTGACAGAAAAGTTATCATTTTAGTTATTTTTAAAACATATAACTTGGTGGCAATAAGCATTTTCACAATGGTAAAGCTGCCTACCTCTAGACCCATGAATTTTGCCAGACTGAAACTGTACCCATTAATCAATAATTCCCCATTTGTCCCATCCCTTCTCATAGCCCTCCTCCAGCCTCCACTTTACTTTGAGTCTTCTTTATAGTTTGCATAATATAACTATTATACTTTGTAAAGTGTTTGTCCTTTCATGGTCTCTTAGCATAAGCGCTTCAGTGTTTGTCTATCTTGTAGCATGGGTCAGAATTTCACTCCTTTTTAAGTCTTGTCATAAGTTGATGCTGCACTTTTTTCTACCCGTTCATACCCAGTGTCAATGTATATACAATGTACATTTGTGTGTTTCCACCTCTGAGCTATTATAAATGTTACATCATTGGTATAGAAATCTGCCAAGACCTCTTTCAGTTCTTTGGGGACTGTAACTGTGAGTGGAATGACCAGATCACATAATCCTATGTGTAACTAATACTTTTTTTTAAAAAATTATAATACATATTTTCAAGAACATGGGGAGTTATGAATTTTCAACAGAGATTCAAAAACTGTAAATAAATAGATCAAAACAAAGAAGTTTCCCATAGAAATTCAATCAGCAAATGTTCATGTAGCATGGTATATTAACATTCGGTTTGCTAATCATTAGGATCTTGAATATCAGACAAGACACTGTATATAGGAATAGCAGACAACATATAGTATATGGTAGCAGCTAAGCAGCACTTCACTTAGTTGATTATACAGTTACAAGAGTTATAATAATTCATATGCTTTTATGATAAATCATAATGTTTTATAAATACTAATTTCAAGATACTAAAACAGTATTACTAGCTTGCCAGGTACCAGGCACCTTGCTAGGTGCTTTGTATACACCAATTCATGTTGTCATAGCGACATCCTTCTTGGTGAGGAACTGTAATTCTTTCCATTCGATTTTCGAGTCAATCAAAGTCAAAACATTATGTAACTTTTGCAATTACTCTTAGTTTGCAGCATTTAAACTCAGGTGATTCGGGTCCAGATATTTAGTGGTATTATTTTTAAAGACACGCTTTTAAAAGCAAGTAAACTATAATTTTTTAGCTAAATAGTTGGTTGTCATGCTTAGAAAATAAGTGGAAATTGGGGAAATCAAATTTCTCTGTGACATCTTCCAAAGTATTTACCACACCTTACAATGTGACCATTTCCCTTTCTTTCTTTTCTCTTCTCTTCTTTTCTTTTCTTTCTTCCCTTCTTTCTTTATTTTTTTAACTGCTCCCTTCAGCATGATAAGGACACTACTGAATATATTTTGGCATGGGCTTGGTTATGCATGTCTGACACGTGAAAAACACCACCATGCTGAACAGAGTGTCCTGTCTTTCTCCTTAAAGCCTCCATTGCTCAGGGCCACTAGATACAAGCCATGGGCTTAAACTTGAGACTCTCATTTCCTCCTCTCATGTTTGTGGGTCTCAATCTCAGAAGGCTGACATTTTACCTTTCCTCCACCCCTGTCCCCACTCCTTCCTCTACACCGTCACCTGTCTTAGGAGCTTAATCTCTTTCCTATACCTTCTCAGAACATGATGCTTTTGATGGCAGCCATCTCCAGGGATGGGACATTCCTTGGGGAAATCCACTTTCTTTCAGCCCTGGCAGGGAAAACCATACAGTGGTTACAAGAACAAAGGGGGTATTCATCCAACCCGAAGATTCTCAATATTTTTGCCTTCAGCTTTCTTTTTTTCTGAACCCCTTATTCACCCAGGTTATACTCCTAAGTAACCCAACTCCTATTTTCATCTTATCTTGGATCTTGTAAGTCTCTCTCTCTCTCTCTCTCTCTCTCTCTCTCTCTCTCTCTCTGTGTGTGTGTGTGTGTGTGTGTGTGCGTGTGTGCGTGTGTCTGTCTGTCTGTCTGTCTCTGACTCTGTCTATGTCTCTGTATCTCTCTCAAAACAAGCCACTCATTTCATAGGAATGGTTAAAATGAACAGTGAACAGCTCTTTTGTGATTTTGGACAATCATTATTATGACGCCCTTAATTATTTTTTCTGTATAATATCCAATTTAATGAGTACAAATCCTGAGAATGAGGATACAGGGGATAAAGGACAAACAGTGTAATTTTATGTAAAAGTAGACAGTGGCAGCTGTTCTACATGTGAGAACTTTCCTTACCAGTCTCACAATACCCATCAAATAGCAAGGAGCCTCCCATGTAGACTCTGTCCTCTATGAGGCAGTGCACCCACGCAAGAAACAGAGTACACTAGCCTTTGAAATGCCTGGCTCTGCAGTAAAATGATGGTTCAACAAAAATAACTGTTTCAATTCCGTGAAATAAAATAATCTGTTAATTTTCTGTAAGGCATTCCAAAGGTGGGAGCTTCAGCCCTTGGAAAACACAAACCAATACCTTATATCCTTTCACACTGTCAGGACCATTCTGGATTGTAGGGAGGAAGAAAAAAAAAGACAGCAAAATTAGGAAGGGACTTTCCAGACAGAAACAAACTGCCCCCGTGGGAAATAAAGATCTTCAAAGTGTTCCTCTCATTGAACTTGTCTCTCTTCCCTCAACAAATGGACACATCAGACATAAAACTTAATTGAGAGAAACTAAAATCAGGGTCTGGCTTACCTGAACAGGGCAGGTTATAGCATCCCATCACAGCAACACCAGGGTGCTAACAACACACTGACGACCTTATATTGCTTGATATGGAACTTGTAATCACCACTTACTACCTAGACCACCATTTATTTAGAATTTCAACAGCTGCCCATTACACTCTGCCGGGTGACTCCACATCCACGTTTCTTTTCCTGTGTTTGCTTTAACTTAAGAGTCAGCACTCATATTGACAGTGCTTTGACAGCGAAGGGAAAGCCACCAGGAGTGTATCTGTTTATTGAGGACTGACAGCTTTATAGCGAACATAAAAATAATCTAATGTTTATTGGGGCAAATGTTTGGGCTGAGGATTATGCACGACTACTGAACAGAACAAACCCTTTCAGACTATTCAGACTTCTCAAATAAGGTTTGTGATCTCCCACATAAAAAAACCGCTTTGTGCTGATTTCCCTAATTCTCTTCCCTTCTTTGCACCCACTACCTTTCTCTTCTGCTATGCTTCACAAATTACATTACAAGAGGGGTCTTGACGCAAATAAATTATGAGGTAAAAAAGAGAGAGATGTGAATTTCAGAGACTCGTTGCTATCAGCCTCCATGGTCCAGGCACTGTTCCCGAGAACACTGAAAGCAAAGGGAAGATGTCATCAGACGCTGTCCCTGCTCCTGGCATATGTCACTTGTGGATAATAAGAGCCTTGACCCTCTATTGTTGTTTTGACTTGTTGTTTTTATGTCTTATTCATTGCAGGGAGTAGAAAGCAGAATTATTTGAAGCTGTTCTAAAACTCACTTAGGACTGTTGAAAAAATATGAATCCTGTTTCGTCTTCTGCCAAGTATCAATACTAGAGTACAGTTTTAATTTTAATGAGCCATTTGACTTTAGATGCTTTGCTGTTTTCCTGTAGGTGGAAAGGTTTCTGTGTGAAATGATCTATTAGATCCTAAGGTTAATTACTATATTGTTATGTCGGCGATGGTTACCTTCATTTGAACTGTTATAATTATCCTTACACTCTCTTTCCTTCTAAAAGAAAAAATGAAAAATATATATTCATCCAGTACACCCTAGTGAGAATCAGGCGAGCAATCACTCCCCCCTTTGCCACATCCCCTTCCTCAAGCCCTCTCCGGATGCTGCTTACTGTCAAATAAGGTACGGCAGAGAAACATGAGACAACAGGCGCACAGGAGTGGCTGTAGAGCTAGAAATAGAAAGCAGGTTTCCCAGCAGAGCCGACCCCGTGTGGCTGCTGAAGAAAGAGCCCGAAACATTTTCCCGTCTACCCCCTGGCGAAACTTACACGTGAGCATTCAGGGTTCAGGTACTTCAGTTGCATCTCAGGAATTAAATGTCCCCATGGCTGTGGGTAGGTTGCTGTGTGTCTACATGCAAACCAGTGAGGAGAATCTAAATATGTTAGGATCTTGCAACAGCCGCATTGTGTCTTTCCGAGGCCTTTTGTACTAGGTGAGTCCCTAAAGCAGAGTGTCTCTTCATGGCAAGGGAATAGCGATCTATCCACAGGTCAGGACTTCATCGCTCCAATGCTGCTGTCCTTGGAGCCTGACAGAAGGTCTGGATTGTACATGGAATCCTGCAGATTATTTGGTAGATTGAACTGTATTACAGTGGTGATGCTGTTTAACTCTAGATTTGGTCCTGAAAAAGAAAAGAGGAAAATTATATACTAATTTTTATTTACAAAGTAGAACAAGTAGTACATTCTTTAGTAGGTGAAACATATTCTTGAATCTTTTCTGCCTCAGGCCACAGTAGTGATAACATTTTAACAAATCGACTGCCTTGACAGGAAGGAATTACTAATTAGGCGGCAATTAGGAGTACCTGGGGTTTTCTTTTGTTCCCATGAAGTCAGTTTGTTGATTCTTGGCTGACTCAGAAGCCTATGTTGCTGTCTCTTCATGAGGACTGCACCTTCTCTCTCGTGCAGATGTCATATTTACAACACTCCCTACGACTACCACAGTGTGAACATTTAGAGTGCAAGTAGCTTCAGCTGAGTTCGAACCTCCCCTGTCCCCAGCTCATCTGTGTGAACCACCTCTTGCTTTCAGACACAGCTCAAGGTACTGATGTAGTTTTCAGTTCCCCTCTGAAGGCTTGATCCCCAGTTCCTGCTTTGGGTTGGTGACAGTCAGCTGAACAAACTGTCACCTTCTGCAAGTCATCCTGGCAACAAGGACTAATAGTCCTTAGTAGGACTTAGTGAAAGACACAAGGATTTGACACAGAGTTCCACCGTCCATCTCAGATCCATACTGGTCCCAGTTTCAGCAATAAATGTCCTTAGCTTGGAGCTTCTGTGATTAGGAAACTTAGAGGTTTTACCGAACTTGTTACAAATCCACCCTTTCTTTAAAACCAAACAAAAATATTCAAGTACAAGTGATCACAATTTTACTTTACACTTTCTGTAGGATACATAGAACTTTGTTAGAATCTGTGAAGCTCTCAGATTTGTCATGCACAGGCATACAGTGCTCTTACCTCAGGGTGCTGGTTTTGAAGTTGAATCAAGTAGTGTAAGAAGACTGCGCCCTGGACAACGTTCTACTCATTTTAGGTTGGTCTACAGACTGACCCGACTGTATGGATCACTATGTTTAGGACCCTTATGATCTCAGGAACAAGGTTATAATTGTGCTAAAGCCATATACTTCTCGGCAGCACTTAAAACTATATGGTGATTTCTAATCCCCATTACAAAAAGACCAATATAAAATTATTTTAAAAATCTGCATCTCTAAGATTATCATATAGTCTTGTTAGAGTGACCTAGAACATTTCTCATTTCTCTATCGTTGACGGAGTCACAATAACTGAAAATTTTCACCAGGATTCCCAAGTGGCACAAAATAAGACAGAGTGCATGACGAAAACAAATGAAGTGCATTCAGAAATGCACACTGAAGTAAACTTTGAATGTATAATTGTATATGGCTGATTTTCAGTCAGTTTCACATATGTACTGAGTGACTAACAGAGCCAACTTTTAATTTTAGTTTTTATTCCTTAGGCATGACTCTCATTTTTTTTCTAGAGTCTTTATAACACTGTCAGTAACAACTTTGCAGCTAAATTTTTGACTCATTGCATAATTATATTTTCTAATCTTGTTTTAATCTGGGGAAAGCATATGACATAATAGGGTTGAATGCTAATTAAGACTTACAGAAATTGACTTATTAAAAGTTATTATAAAATGAGAAGTAATTTTTCTCTTTTATTGTTTTAAGGAAATAAAAGTACCCTTGCAGAGAAATGAAAAACTGAACTTGCTAACTAGCAAATGCTGTATTACTTATTTCTACTCCTCTGTTAATGTTCCATGCACATGTTCTTGACTGTATGTGGTCATTGTCCACAGTGTACCTCATAGACTTCACACACACACACACACACACACACACACACACACACATTTTATTCTTTACCAATTGAGTACTTCTTCCCTATTAACCACTTACTTTCCTTGGAGCTTTTGAGTTTATATCATATTCTATTTTTAAGTCTGTTTCCTTTTCATTACTCAATAGGTTAAATGTGTCTCACAACCTTCTTTCCTTTGCTGCTTCTTGCCAGAAGTTTTTTCGACATCTTTACTGATCGTCACAATGAACACTTTGACTCTGTGTCTCTTAAAGGCATGTGTGAGTGGATGAAACTCTACTGTATACATAGAGCCAAGCCAAAACTTGCCATTCGAAAGATAAAGCCAGAAAGGAATAAAGGCCATGTGTCAATACAGAGGACAAGACTGTCTGCAGCTATTCTCCCCTTGCATGGTGTTTATACGTGTTTCCATGGAAACTGCACGTGGATTTCTGAGGATTGAATTTGACCCTGGGGATGTACACAAGTAACTTTAGAACATTTGCTCCATTAACGTGGGGCTCATCATCCACTTAGGCTTGTCTTTCTGGACTCCTAACTGCAGATAACACACAGTGCATGAGACTACCACGCTCTTCACGCTGGGGAGGAGGAGGGGGTACTTGGGGGAGGGGTATATGAGCGAAGGATTATGGGAAGCTTCCATTCCTCACTGAGGCAGCAGAGTGCTTCGCTTCCTAAATCGTACTTCCTTACTATGCAGGCCTGTGAACCCTCTGTGTATTCTGTTTATATTTTCTGCTTAGAGACATTTCCAAAAACAAAAGCGCTTGCCCATCTGTGTCTTCTTTTCCCTCCTACATACATCCTACCTTTCTTTTCTTTCAACCAATAGCTGACTTAGAGATTTCTTGTTGTACAGGAATCTGTTGCAAGCACCTTTCCATGCTGAGTCATCTCACTGCACCGAAGTTAATATTTTTGATTTCCTTAGATCAGAAGGACAGAAGTAATGGGCAATTATGTCATCATTTTAGAACGTGAGGGGCCTAGAGGAAGGCAAGCCTTGTGGTGGTGTGCGGAGCGGGAAGACGCATTTTAGTGAGGAAGAAAGGACGCAGAAAAGCAGCAGTGGGCACTTTGAACTGATGAGTTAAACGCTAGAGTTTTAAAGACCAAAAATCCATGGAAGAAATGTGGAAGTGAAGTTTTAAGTGTGTGTACGTTGCCACTTCATGCCAGGGACTTCCAGGGAGCTGCTCGTTGAATGGCGTTCCGTGCCACCATCATTTTTGACAGATTGGACATTTCACGGTTTATTAGCACATTGACTGACTACAAACTGATTTTTCTATTTATTTAATACTTGTCCAGCAGTTTGACAGGGGAGAGGTGTGCTGTGGCTCGTGATAGTGGGTTTCGATGTGGTCTGCCTCCCCTTAACAGGAAACAGTAGGCACTGGGTGTGCAGAATTCAGGTTCTCGGCCATCAGAAAAATGCTGCTAGAAACATGGCTTTCCTGGCCTCTTAGAGTCTCCCTCGATGGGATCATGTTTGGGTAGAGATTTCATTACATGTGACTTCCCTTCCTTCCAGGTCTGTCTTCTAGAGTGTAGACTATTACCCTACTCTGTCCTTCTCAGGACTAGAATGCTACTGACAAAATTGTAAGTTCTTCAGCCATATGCTTTTGAGAGGTCTGTTGATGGCCAAAATATAACAGAGGAGAGAGAGAGAGAGAGAGAGAGAGAGAGAGAGAGAGAGAGAGAGAGAGAACACTTATCTAGTTACATTAAAAGACTTTTATTCTGTTGCAAAAAAATAGACAAAATGTAATTGCCTTTTAGGACTTTTGATTAAAGCATAGCATAAAACAGGGGTGTGCAGTTCAATGAGTTTTCACAAGTTGAAGACTGTGAATGAGCTCTCACACCAAGACAGACTGCAGCTCCCTCAGGCCTCCGATGTCTCCTTCCAATCCCTTCTCTACCCCACCCCCACAAAAGGTAAGGGCCATCCCATGGTGACTCTTTTTAGTTTTCAAATATGCCATAGTTTTCTTGCCAGGTTTATTGGCCAATGTTTTGTGGGAAAGCAAAGGGGGTGGCTAATCCCCTATAGCTGGCTTCTTTGCATTGTGGGATTTCCCTAGCTGTTAATTATTAACTTTTCCCTAAAATAAAACTTGCATTGTGTGTGGAGAAAAGCTCTGTGAGCGCAGTGCATGTGATATAAATCACTTTTATGTCTGTGAAACAGCTGAGTTTACATTTTTATTACATTGTTTGAAAAAGTATCTTTTCATCTGGAAAGAATCAGTTTAAAATGTGATTGTCAACACACACACTCACACACACACAACACACACACACACACACACACACACAAACACACACACAGTTTTATGTTTAAAATGGCTGCCAGTTGAGCTCAGAACTATTATGAGATTTTTGTGAGTAAATACTAATAGCTAAAACAAGCTTTCACTGAGGCTTTCCAAAGAATGCATTCCTTTTAAAAGCAGATAAGATGGGTTTTCGTTTACATGGAGGAAGTAAGTAGCTGATAGGTGAGCTTATTCCCATAAAGAGCTCCTTGCTTCCCTGAGAAGGGTGATGTAACCATATGAAGTCCAAGGTAAAGCAGTGTCTGTTTATATAAAGTGTTGCCTAAACTGAGTAATTTACTTTGAAAGGGTTGTATATTTTGTTCCTAATTAACTAGTAGTGCATAATTTTACTCTGAAAAGTTTTTTATTTAATTCTGAAAAAAATAACCCAGCTGTAAATACACTATAGTTCTTGTATTTTACTACAGTTCTTGTATTTTAGCCATTCTGGTTAGCTCTCTGTTAGGCCCACTAATTACATGAGATTTACCTCGAATGATAAGATAGAAAATGTAAGAAGAGCTCCTTGGATGCTATTTCTTGCTGCATTTGGGTTTAAACTTTACTAGTAAATGACAGTTGGCATTTTCATTGGCACTGGAGGATGTCAAGGAGACTGAGCTCACATCTCTCTGTGCACAAAGGTGTGCGATTTTATACTAGATCAGCTCTGCCTGTTTTGCAGTTTTAATTTTTGAAGCACGGAGTAGTCATCAGCACATGCCTATGGACATCTTAAACCAGATTTTGAAGCTGTGGATTTTTTTTAACAGAGGATTAATTTAGGCTCAAACGTGTCACAAGCTATTTGGAGACCAAAATCTCTCCATGATCCATAACCGAGTAAACTGTAAAAATGATCTAACTACAACCGGAGCAGACCGCATCCTATCTGTCCAAAATGAGTTTTGGTTCAAAAGGACCCTGTGCATGTGATGCTAAATCCATGATCCTTCTTACATGCTAAAATGGAATGAACTCACCATTCCACGTGTGACATGGCAGGAGTAAATGTATGGCCACTTGGAAGGCCATGGGGGGGGGGTAATGTGGGAAACTTACAGATTTAAACGGAACATAAGGCACCCACCCTCAAAGCTTGGACTAAAGTCACTGAGGTTTTTGCACAAGTTTGAGCCTTGATGCTGATAACCTATTTGGTTTGAGTGTTTCCTTTGAGCAAGTTATACCTTCTATTCTGTCTGTCACCCAAAATGAACTTGTACACAGAGGTGTCCTCACACTTCGACAAAGAGACTTTACCCAGAGCATCCCCCATTCTTTCAGCTGTCCATTTAGTTTGAGTTACAACCATTTAAGTGCTTTTCAATGTGCTCTAAGCAGGAGCGGACAAACTCTACATAGGCAAAGCCTTTTCCCCTGCCTCTCTCCGCGTTTTATAAGTTTTTTTTTAAAGCATTTTTCTTCCCCTCCTCTCCTGTGTACAGATGTGTTTGTGGTGGATGTTAATGTTAATGGACATGGTGGATGCTGCTGGTGTCCACCCAGGAGGCTGAAAGGACTGAAATTTCAAAAAAGGACTATGAAAATGAAACCATAATCGCTACTTTAAATATGTCTAACTGCCATTGATTTTCTGGAAAAGAAGTGTCAGACTCCTTCTTGCTTTGATCCATGTCTGTTTTCCCCTGAAGATATATGCTTTTGTTCTCTCAGAAAAAAAAAAGAAAGAAAAAAGAAAGAAAGAAAGAAAGAAAGAAAGAAAAGAAAAAGAAAAAAATCACAACTATGAAACATTTGAAGAAAAACCAGATTTTCTGTGGCCGACTTGAAACTTCAGTGATTACTCGTTGAATTGCTTTCATTTATAAGAAATTGTCACAATAATGTCGGTTATTAACATTAGCTCCAAGTAATTCAGCTACCTTTAAAGCTTTTTTATTTCTGCCATAAAAGTAGTGTTTTTATTTCTCTTATAAATTTAATATTTATATGTATTGTACTTATCAGCTCATAAATGAAATTAAGTAGACAATGTTAACATTCAGTAAATATTAATATATCATTGAAATAAGACCCATGAACAAGAAAAATAAGTAATTATTTTTCTGGGAAATCTGTAGATATTTAGTCAAGACAATAAAAATGAGCAAAAACATATCTCCAAAGTTTTTAGTTTCACCTAGAATTTATTAATTTGACAAGTCCCCTAAGCCTTAACCACCCACCCTCCAACTGTTGGAAAGGCGATATTCTCTAGGTCAGCAGAATAACTAGAGAAAAAAACATGACTTACATTTCTTGAAGGACCAAACCAGTAAGACAAGTTTAGTTCCCTGGGCTATGAGGTCCTCTCAGAAGAGGAAGGGGGTGAGCAGCCCCAAAGCTTTTCTTCAGTATCAACAGAACCCATCCCTACCAGGACATCAAACAGACGGGTATTCCCCAGTTAGCTGTGAAAAGAGGAAGGTAAAGGCTAAATACTTTACAGTCTTACTAAAGTCTTCAGCGCAGATTGGAGGCGCGAGGCTGTTGTGCTTATCCGTGATTCAAGGCAGCCTGGTCCTTGGGTTCCAGAGAGCCAAAGAGGGATGAGCGGTGAGAGTCAGCATCCCCTCTCCCTGCTGGGCTGTAGGCCACTCTTTGCTGAAAATTCTTGGCAGTGGCAGCAGTTTGCAGCTTTAGATAAGAGCTTCAGGTAATGCCCTCCATCAGACCCTTGATGACAGACTGTGGAGAGCAAGTTTTCTCAGGTGCTCTGCCTGCTCACTAATCCTTCAGTGCCGGCTCCTCCAGCAAGTGAGAGGGACCCATCGGTAATGGACATCAGCCATTAAGCTCCTAGTATTTGTCATTTATCAGGTTACCGCTTTGTTGCTCTCAAGTGATGAATGGGCGCTGTTATGCCTTAAGAAAATAGAGCAATGCTATAAATATGCCCAGGCTTAGAAGAGCAGCCGCTTTACTTCTTCCGTGTCTTGAGAAGTAAACGCGAAGTATTCCTGAAATGCTTGGCTTTTCATTTCAAAATACAGAGTGCAATGTGCTTTCCGTTAGTGTTTGTGTTTGCCCAGAGTCCACATCAAACAAATTACCGTTGGAGTGTCTACAGCGTGTTTCAGCAGGGTTTCATACAGCTCAGTTTGAGCTCTGCACAGCGTTCTGATTAAAACAGGCCTGCTTGCAACACACTGTTCCCTGAAACCCTTTGCACTCACATGTATGGAAATCGAAGAGGATAGGGCAATGTTAAAAATAGCACTACCCTTAAGTGATTCTCTGTCTTAGTTACGCCTATGGTGCTGGTTATGTTTCTGAGGAAAGAATAATTTTAAGGACTTCTTACTGCTATCCAGTAGGTTTCAGAAAACGATGCTATACTTAGCACTATTTTGTACACCACGTTGACATCTGTTGTTTTTTAACAATTGCTCGGAATAGTATTAATTCTCTATAAAACTGACCTTACCTTTACTTTCATTAAACCAACTGTATTTTCACATACTGTTTTTGTGGCTCTCTTTTTAAAATCTCATTGTGCTTAAAGGGGAAAGCAATGGTAACAGATCCCGAGGTGAGAAAATAAATGAATTCAGCCAGGAGGTGGATAAATCTGGCTCCTAATGCCCACCGTAGTTTCCACTGCCTTTCAGGGTATCCCGAGGGGAGCTCAAGGACCATTTCACTGACTATTATAATAGCACCCATTCTCTTCCTTAACTACTGCTCCTGCCAACTAGTCAAGTACCCCAAAGCAGGTACCTCAAATTATGTGTGAATACAGCCCCTCCAGGGCCTTGAATAAATGCGAAAGAGCACCGTTCTGGGCTCTGCCCCAACACTGCGACTTTCATTTTCAAGGCACTTGGTGTTGCTTCTGTAACCCTCAATCAAGAAAAAATCTTAAGGAGGACAGTGGCTGTGTGTGTGTGTTTATTTTACTACCATAGGCTCATAATTGCCCAAGAGGTGAGGGGCCTCCCTTCCATCAGCTCTAATTGCTGCGAAGGCCCGTGGGCCTCTACCAAGGTCCCAGCATTGCCTGGGACATTTCCTGTAAGGAGGCTGGAACCTGGGGTGCAGGGCTATGTGCCAAAGTCTGTCAACATTCCCAACCCCCATCTTTATGCATATTCCCCATCCATCTCTAGATTGTCCTTTAAAAAGCGTTTGAAAGCTTCAGGGGCATCAAATGCCATGGAAGGAATAGTTCAGGACCTTGTCTGCAAGAGAGAGCCAGATTCATCTCAGGACTCAGGAAAAGTCCTTTTAAAAAGTGACTGTTGTACAAATTAAGCTTCTGATGACCTGAAAATGATGTCGCTGGGAATTTAGACACAAATTACTAATGAGTTGGCATGGACCTTGTGATAAAGCTTGATTAATTTCATGTGAATCTGTTTTAACAGGCTGTTATGAGTGGACCTGTGTAATATTTTCACAATAAAAATATTACAGAATGTTTTTAGTACATGCCTCTGATGAAGATCATTACCTCTGGCTTGTTGGGTGTTTAGTAAGCTTAAAGGCGGGGGGGGGGGGAGGGCAGTGAATCAATTGTATTTGAAGAACACTGTAAGGCCTGAAACGTGCCAAACAGCAGGGACCAGGAATAATGTTTAACGAGAACCTATTCTGGTGCTGGGTCCTTTACACACATTACATTACCCATTCTTCACAACAACCTTTGAGGTAGGTTTTATTGTCCCCATTTTATAGGTGGAAACCAAGGTGCCCGAGGTCCCACAGCTAATAAATAAACCCAGGTATGTCTGATTCCAGAGCCCATGCTCTCTCCTGTTCACCAGGGTGCTTTCCAAGAACGGAGCCCATGGTTAGGCTCTTAACAAGAAAGGCCACACCCATCCTCCGAAAATCATGTCCAGTGGCACCATGTTCTTTTTCTACCAAAACGCCTCACTTATCAAAGCAAGATTTCAGTATCTATTTCCAGCTGGTCTCAGGTCACATAATCTTCACATTCAGCAGATTAATAAAGGCTTGTGAGAGTGCCCCAAGCTCACTGCAGTAGGATTGTATAATATAAACATGTATTGTGGAAGCAAGAGCTCAGAAATCCGTTTTCCACAGGTGTTACTTATACATGTCTGTTCTTGCAACACCCATTATTCTTCTTGCAGGGTAACTCCGCTTGGCCCCCAGAATGTGCTTTCATCAAAAGAACGCTTTGCTACAGCACCTAGCATGCAAAGACAACCAACTCACGTAGAGGTTCAGCTATTCAGGATCCTGACACACTCATCTATGTAACCCGTCCTGCATATTGTAGTACTAAACCATGTAACAATGATAACTCTAATGACAATTTGTATTCCAGCAGTGCCTTTTGGTAAGAAGCTCAAACAGCTTTATGGTCATTGTTTCAATAATCCTCTTGCCATCCCTCTTAGCTGATAAAGAGAACCAGATACATTTTCCCTTCACACGCAAGTCACTCTCTGGGTGACTGTCAGAGGAATGTTAACAGACCATTCAGTGCACGGTAATGATCCCACATGCGTTTTTGTTTGTTTGTTTTCTTGCTTGCAAATATATCTGCAACCTAGCTTGGCTGTGTATTGTTGTCAAATATAAAACCCAAACAGAAGCAGAAGTCCCTGGGGAAAAGTTAATCAGCCCAAGAGTATGGGTTTTACTGTGCCCAACGTGTGAGTGCTCACCTTAATGCCAGAGACGGATGGTCAGGTCACAGATTAATTTCACTGGTTTGTTCCTATAAAGGGACTGACGGCATTTTTGAGATAACTTCTGTTTTCCAAAACAATAGAAAAATGCACTGATACTCTGTTGGATAACCTTCCCCTGACTATCACTTGAGGCCAAAGAATTACTGAAATAATTCATTAACCAATCATTTCATATGGGAGTCAGGAATAGTGAGAATATAGGGCATTTCATAGAGCATCTAAAAATATTTTCTTAGGCACCATTTCAGTGTTACACTTCTTTTCACATTACATAACTACTTTATTTTTAAAGGCATACCTCTCTCTCTCTCTCTCTCTCTCTCTCTCTCTCTCTCCTCTCCCTCTCTCTCCCAGAAGAGTCATCTGTAAAGTGGGGTCCCGTTAGTAGGATAAGATGACAGATGATAAGATGCATGTGTTGAGCGCTCTATGTTTCTGTTCCCACCTCTTCTTCCCTCTGATAGAGAAAAGAGAATGAGAAGCCAAATCACTATCATCTGTATCCATGCGCTCTTGCCTTGCTACTAGACATCATCTGATTCACCTTAGCATGTAAGGCCACTCTGAACTAGAATGGTGGCTGTGCTTCCTGTTGTGGATACATGAGGATGCTAATTCTGTGAAGTCCTTTGCAGTCCACCTCTCTCACTGAAAAGATTATGGTTGACCTTTAAGACTTCAGGGCCCTGGGCACAGTAATCTGTGCAGTTAGAACACTAAAGCAAGAGGATTCTGGGTTTGAGGACAGCCTGAATAAACAAGGGATATTGGTGATGTCTGCTGTGGAAAGGACAGTGTCCTTCTTAGGAGAGTTCTGGCATCTCCAACACTGAGCCAAAGTCACAGAAAAATGAACTTGCAAATTTCTGCAGGCTGGGGGATAAAATTGACAAGGGTCACGGCTGCGTGGGTATATTCATTCCTATCACAAACTATTAAAACTTCGTGCTTAACAAGCCCGATTTAAAACATTGTCTCTTGTGCTAGGAGTCAGTGAAGATCAAATGTGTCTGTGGAATTCTGTGCTCAAAAATGCCACAATCCACTGCCCAATAGAGACATTAATCTGTTGTTTGGAACTCACTGCTGGTGCCTGGGCTCTGTGTTTAACGCTGTTACGTGAAAAAGACTCCCAAGTTCCCGCTTTGGTCTCGCCCACAGGGTGGCCCAAAGGACACTCAAATACCCACCACAGTCCCTTAATCCAGAGCAGCCAGAGAAAGACACCTAAGCATTTGCTGCAGGTGCCACTACAAGGGACAAAGGGCTGGTGGAGAGATGGGAATGATGGGAGTGTGTGGTGGAGAGTTGGAAGGGAAAGCTAAGCTGAAGGGTTCACACACTGTGGAGAAAGGAAGAACTAGAGACTTGACAGCCATGAGGAACAGGCAGATATGAGGAGACCAAGGTGAGGTCCTGGCCCAAGCTGCTGCCAAGGGCCATGTCTGAGTCTGTGGTCCTGTTGTAACTGGGGTTTGTGTCTGTCTGTAGCCCAATTATCACCAAAAGCCAGGCAGATGTCTGTGGTATGGCTTGCTACCTGAGACCATGTAGATATCTGGGGGCCACACTGCCACAGGGCACATGCTGATCTGAGTGGTCTACACTGCCTCCTGAGGATGTGGGGACATCTGGGCCCATGCTGCTGCCAGGGGCCATGTCTGTGTCTGTGGTCTTATGACAGCAGGAGTCTCTGTTGATGTCCTAGGCCTGTGTTACCACCAAAGACCATGTAGATGTCCCTGGTCTGGACTGCCATCTGAGGCACTATGCTGAACTGGCCCTACCCCTCATCAGACACCACACTAGGGAGAGCTGGCCTTGGCCCTCACCTTTGCAGCACAGTAGAGATGACCCTGATTTCTGATGGCAGGGGATAGGGAAAGCAGGAGCTGGGAGCTGACCCCAAACCTAGTCTGCTGAGGGGTGGCTTGAGCAAAGGAGAGATGCTCTCCCACCTTGACACCTGTGGCAGGCAAGAGAGCTGGCCCCAAGGTCATGAGAACAGGAGCGCTATCCCTGCCCTTTACTGGCTGTAGCTCTCTGGAGAATGGGCCCTGCATCTCACCTGGACAGCTGGATAGAGCTGGCCCTGGTGGCAAGGCACAGGTGAGCTTGCTGAGGACATGAATGCAGGGAACTGACCCTGCCTCGCGCCAACTGTGGCATTCAATGAGCAGTGCTGGAGAGCTCACTGTGGTGGTAGGAGCACAGGAGAGCTGGTAGGTTGGCCAACTCAACTACCTTCCAGGTCTAGATCCATGGTATTGAGTTGGTTCATCCCACCCTCTACCCCATCTATGATCTGCTGGAACACATAAAAGCTTTGGATATGCTCCACAACACAGGGCAACAGCAGGATATCCTAGATGAGTCCCCATGAGGATGCAAATATTGATAGTGTAGCAGAAGCCTTGAAACAGACCAATGACTCATTGCAACGAACATTTGCAAGTAAAGAAATGTGGACAAAGGGTATATTGTGTAATGCACTTCAGCTTCTGTCACAACATTTATTATATTATTATTATCATTATTATTGTTATATCTTGTTTTCTTTTCCTTTGGAGGTAGGTTTCAAAGTCAGTAGTCAGATACAAACCAATTGGGGTGAGTCGGATTGGGGTGCATGATGTGAAATTCATAAAAAAATCAACAAAAAGTTTTTAAATATTGTTAACTGTCTGATAATCTAGATAGTCATATTGTTGGTTGTGAGGAATCTTTTAACCAAAACAACATGTGAATCTCTGAGCTCTTGAATTGTTTATCTTAGAAAATCAGTATAAATTTTGGACTGCCTTGCTGACTGTCTTCCTGACTGAAGACACTTGAGGAGAGAATATATTATAGGATTTGCATTAATTCATACTTACTGTGAAAGAATAATATGAATAAGGATAGAAGTTTTCCCTCTGGTGAACTGGGTTTGATAATCACTCACAGACAAGTGCATTTATTCACTGTGAAGAAGTTCTGGCACACTGCTGTTGGGGTAAGGATCTAAAATTAAACATGCTGAAAGGGGGAAGAAGAATAGTTTTACGCTATCTGCTTTCCCCCACCCCCACCCCTAAGGTGCATTATTCCTCCCCCACCCTTTAAAGTACCATGCCTACGTTAAGTGCCAAATGGACCCTTCTCAGCACACAGTTCCCCCTAGGAGGAACTAAGAGTGTAGTAACTAAGCATCAACTTCTCAAACTGTGGAGGCTGCTATCCAGGAGACCCACCTCTCCTTGCCCCACCCAAGATAATGACCTCAATGTGTCTGAGTGGCTAGGAAAGGATGGGGACAGGAAAGAGTCTTGGCACTCACAATAAACAGGCTTAAAATTGAATAAATGGCTACTATTGGCCACTTAAAGGACTCCACCAGGAGGCGTGCCCATGAACCACTTAGGGAGGATGTCAGGCCTGTCAACACCTCTACAACTGGCCCATTGGTTTTCCCAAACACTTTATATGCTACACTTCCCCACCATCGTGGCTGGTTCCTCAGACAAGTATATCCCCACCACAACTATAGGCGGTGAGTATTGGTTTTCTCCCCCAGCGTGGCTGAAGAGTTTAGCTCTACAAGATTGGACGGATGCACACAATCTGTTGTTTCGAAGGGCCACTCTAGCACATCATTTTCATTACCTCGCACGGCTTTGCAGAGCTGAAAGGCCTCCAACCGTAAGAATCCTCCACAGTGAGCAACAAGAGACATCCAGTGTGTACAACCATAGAGAGTGTAGATCCCTATGAGGGCAAGAGAGTCAAGACACCTGGTCAGTGAAAACTGGAGGAAACGAGTGCTCTTTCACCTACAGAATACAATATGGATTCTTTAAAAATAGAAGAAAGAAAAGCAAGGAACCACGATGCCGCTAGTGAGCTCAGTGACTTTCCAATAACTGATCCCAGAAAAGTGGAAGTGTAGTGTCTGGCAATTATAATTTGAAATAATTATTTTTAAAAGACCTATAAAGCAACAAGTGGCTATAGTACATGTCTTAGGGTTTCTAATGCTGTGATGAAACACCATAACCAAAAAACTTTTAGGGAAGAAGGGGCTTATTCAACTTACACTTCCACATACATCATCAAAGGAAATCAGGGCAGGAACTCAAGCAGGGCAGGAACTTGGAGACAAGAGTGGACACAGAGGCCATGGAGGGGTGCTGTTTATTGGCTTGCTCCTCATGGCTTGCTCAGGCTGCTTTCTTATAGAACTCAGAACCACCAGGCCAGGAACAGCAGCACCAAAAATGAGTCACAGCACTAATAAAAGTACCTAACCTTACAAACAAAAGTCCCAAAAACAAAAGAAGAAAATCCTATGATCAGTGAGAATGTAGGTGAACCTAGGTGACATTTTGCTTAGAGAAACAAATACAATTCAAGACAGTTACTTACACGTGGCATATTAAAAGTCCATAAAAAGCAAGGGATACAGCATCCTGGCATGTAGGGGAGCTGGGAAAACATTGATCAAATGGACTAAATTCCTGTTGTAAGATCATCAAGTTCTAGAAAAATTCTTACACACAGCATTTTAATTATAGTTAATGATCACATGTTAAACACTTAGAATTTACTAAGGGAACAGAGTGTAGCTCATCATACATACAAACACACGATAACTATATGAGATGGTAGATATTTGAATTAGCTTGATCATAGAAATTATTTCACAGTGTATTGGTTATGTTATATCACTATACTGAAATACCTAACATTTAAAAATGAGATGAGATTCAGAGTGTCAGAGGGTCATGTCAGCGGTTGCTTCTCCCCTGTGGTTGGGGTGGACCAGGAGCATGTTGCAAAGGCACTCCTTCAGCTCACTTCAGACAGGAAGCAGAGAGAAAACAAGAAGTCCATGTGGACAAGAGGCCTCCCAAAGATCTTCCCAGTTACCTACTTCCTTCAGCTACCCTCCATCTAAAGTTTCTAGAATCTTCCAAAACATCATCTATTCATTCATGATAGATGCTTTAGTACAGGAGTCTGTTGGGGGGGAGGGTTTTCACTTGAAACGTAGCATGTAGTATATACATGTTTTAAGTATCATACTAATATACCTTAGGCATATATTTTTTTAATCATACTTCAATACAACAGAAGGAAACATTCACCTTGCCACCCCCCACCCTGTCTAGAGCTAGTTGTGTTTACTCTTGGCTCTCCATTCTAATCAATATAAGAGACTGAGGGTAAGACCTCTCCCTCTGCATGTTCTGAACACAGTCTCCCTGAATTTTCTCTTTCTCTGAATGATTTGTACAACAGTGAAGCAATGACCTCAATTACTCACAACCTATATCTGAGTCTGATACTAATTTAGCTTAAACTTGAATGGGCGAAATGAATAATGTTTCAGACACTAAAATACTTTACCTTATCCCACTGTCAAAAAAGTTACTGAGTCCTTCAACTTCTGCCACTGTTGTCTCCAAGCTCCATTTGGTCCTCTATGCACCATTTCCATGGAAATACATTTAGATGCAAATGCCCACCTTTAAATGGTGCTGAAACCAGAAACCTAGGCTATGAGTTCACGAGATAATGAAGCAGAGCCTTGCAAAACCAACAAATGCATTCTTGGTGTTGCTTTTGTTGGAAACCCTTAGTGAATAAAACCCAAACGTGGCTAACAGTTAGGTACTGTTGCATTCACAGTAGATATTCTGCTGTTTCCTGTGATCTTTCCAATATGAACATTTTGGTTCATATTCTGGATTCATCACTTGTATACTTTCTTCACCTTTTGGAATTTGGTGGAATTGCAAATCTTATAGGAAGCATCTAGAAGTATATGTTGGATTATCGTTTAGTATATAACATGGTTAAGGTATCAACTGTGGTGTGCCCAATATACCGTCCTGGTAAAGAGGGCTCCACCAATGGTTTTGCTCCTGGACCCTTGGTCTTCCCATCTCCTAGGCTCTTTCCAGTGGTAACCACTTAGTTCCCCCATCACCAAATTGCCTTTCTTCTTTTCAGACATTTTATTCCAGTTCCTCTGACTTTTCATTCTTACTGCTACCTCAGCCATTTAGCCAGCCATTGCTGGTGATATGATTCCCTTCTTCCCTCCCGCTTCTCCCCCTCTCCTCCTCCTGTCCCCTCCTGCCCTTATTCTATCCCTTTTCTCCTTTTCCTCCTCCTTCTTTTTCCTTCTTCTTTCCTTCTTCCTTCTTGTTTCTTCCTGCCTCGCACTCCATCTTCTGTCTCCTCCTTCTTCACCCTGAACGTCAACCATCTTCTTATTCATCTCCTTTGCCCTCCATCCTTCCTGGGTTCACATGACAGAACATCAATCATCATTATTAATTCTTTTATACTGTCCCATATTTTTTGTTTATTTGGTTTTGTTTTATTTTGTTTTCAGGACAGGGTTTCTCTGTGTTGCCCTGGCTGTTCCAGAACTTGCTCTACAGAGCCAGCTGGCCTGAAACTCCCAAAAGTCTGCCTGCCTCTGCCTCCTCAGTGCTGGGATTTAAAATGCACACACACACACACACACACACACACACACATCTTCAATGGCATTACACCTCTGTCACCATGTCTTCACTCATGTCTTTCTGCTTTCAATATTCTTTCCCCTCCTCTCCAATTTCTTCTATACCAGCAAGTCCAGATCATGCCTCAACCAGAACTGAGATTTGTTGAATGATTTTGTCCTCATCAACCTTAAGACATAGACCAGCTCTGCAGTTATAGTGAGCAGGGGTGAGGTATACAGTCTTAGTGACACAGTGTCAAGACAAGTGTTCTAGAAATGTACCTTTAGAATTCACAGACCTCTTTAGAGGGGTGTGTGTGTGTGTGTGTGTGTGTGTGTGTGTGTGTGTGTGTGTGTGTGTTGAGAGAGTCCATAATTTTCCTTAGGAGGAATAGCAGGGTAGAATGTAAATCTGGCAATGTTTACCTTTAAGCAATTCCCAGTGGTAAGAGGGTCATCTGAGTCAAATCTTTACTAATAGTGGAAGCAGTAATCAAGAGGAAGAGAATGTTCTAGGCAAACGGAACACCATATGCAGAGACATGGAATATGAGAGAATATCATATGTTGTACAGAGATCTGACGTGTGGTAAATATGAGTGATAAAAGGAACCCACGGGAGGATAGACAAAGACAGAGGATAAAATAACCCATATGCTAATGCTGACAGCCCTAGAGAGCCATTGAAGGCCAGAAAGTGAACATTTTTCAGATTTATATTTAAAAGCCTCCCATTTGTTTTAGGATCCACATGATCCAGGCTGATCTCATCTTGAACAGTTTAATTTAACTACAGTTTGCTTGCAGAGACACTATTTCCAATTAAGGTCCATCTCACAGATATTAAGAATTAGGATTCAGACACTGTGGCACCATCGTTGGACTCAGTAAAGAGGTCAGTTTAGTTTCATATTGATGGGGCATCGAGCCATGTTTAAGGAGAGAAGGGTAAGCCTGGTCTGGCAGTGCTGGCAGAGATGTGTATTTTCACAGGGGGAGAGGTCTTTAAATCTTGGCAACAGGATATGTGAAGGTAAACAGATTTCAGAGGTAATCTTCCCTGATAACCAGTATTTACTCTGTGAAACAGAAGCCAAGATTATCAGCTGAGAGTAAAGATATAACTTCAGAAAGGTGATATGAAGTTTACAAATAGCACCTTTAAGAATGAATGAGATAAAACAAGAGCATCATTAAAGACTGTCAGGAGGTGCCGAGCTTCTGCCTGGCATGGAAACATACAGGTGACGGAGCACAGGTCCTGTCGCCATCCCCAGGGGTTTGAGAGGCAAAGAAGTCAGTTGGTGGGAAACTTTAATAGATGATAGATTGACACACAAATTGACTGTACTATGAAATTGGCTGTCTTACCAAAAGCAACCTACATATTTAAGGCAGTCCCCATCAAAATACCTGTGCTATTCTTCTCAGAAATAGAAAATAGCAATTAGATAGCCCAAAGAATCCTAGGCAATAAAGAATAATGCCAGAGGTACCACTGTATTTGGTTTTAAGTTATACTATAGAGTCATAGTAATAAAAATCAGATGCTTCTGGCACAAGGCTAGGTGTGTAAAATAATATAAGAGAATAGAAGATTAAGCTATGAACCCACAAAGCTATACACAGATGAGTTTGGACTGAAAGGACAGCCTCTTTAACAAACAGTATTAGGAATAGGATATCTAAGACAGAAGAGTAAAACTAGATGTCTATGTTTCAACTTACATAAAATCAACTATAAAAGGATCAAATACCTCCTGCAAAAAACTTTAATTCTAATATTCTAGAAAAATAGAAAAAAAGACTTCAAGATCTGAACATAGAAGAGATTTTATAACTAGGACTCTAGTCACTCCAGAAATAGTGTCAACAAACGAACTTCATCAACCTTTTTAAAAGGCTTTTGTACAGCAGAAGACAGACAAGTGAGGGTGTAGGTCTATAGAATAGAAAATTGTTATCAAATTCATGTTTGATAAAGGATTGATATCTAGAATTTAAAATACTCAAAAAACTAAATCATACAAATGAAACAACCCAATCAATAAATGGACACTTTGCAAAGGGTGAAATAGAACCAGCCAATAAGCACAGGGAAGATTCCTCAACCACACCAGCCACCAGAGAGATGCAAATTAAAACCACATTGAGAGTCCTTCTTACCCCAGTCAGAATGTCAGTCCCTAAGAAAACAAACAACAACAAATTCTACATGGGACATAGACAGAAAGGAAGTGTTTATACACAGCTAGTGGCACTCTAAACCAGTCTGTCTACGATGGAAATCAGAATGGAAATAATAAGCAAACAAAGTAAAAATCAACTTTCTTTAGGACCCAGCTATACTACTCTTAGCTATTGCTCAAAGACTCCAAGTGAACGTATCACAGAGACATTTTCACAGTGAAGTTCTCTGCTGTAGTGCTCGCAGCAGCTAATGTGGCAGCTGGTTCCAGAACCACACTAGGTGTCCAACAGCAGAAGAATAAAGAAAAGGGGGCATACATTCTCAAATGCACTTTCAACATTATGTCACTTTCAGGGAAATGGATGCAGCTGGGGACAGTCACAGTATGTGAACCAGTCCAGTTTCAAAAAGACAAATAGTACATGTTTTCTCTCTTTTGTCATTCCTAGAATTTACATAGTCACATAAATCAATATATATATAATGGATTTTAATTATAGAAATTGAGCTTATAAATGGTGCACATCATGTTGAACATACTGGTTTTTATAATTTCTGTGAGAATCAACTTCTTTTCCAACAGTTCACTGGAAGTAAACTGTTGTAGAAGGAACTCTATGCAACTCTTGTGTTCATAATAAGATCAACATACACAATAGTTGTTATATTTATTAAAGCTGTTATACTACAAAAACAAGATAATATTGTGCATGAATCCCATTGGGATAAATTTAAACTTATGTGGCTTCATTAAGATAGTTGAGATGGTGGATATTTTCAGAAACATAATTTTTTATCTTAGTTTGTAGCAGTTTGTATGGATACCTTGGCATAACAGTTGACACAACACAACATGTATGGCATAGGAAAAAATAGTTTCCAGATTTAGTCAGCATCCTCAAAGGCCTGAAGATAATCTGTGATCTTATTTTAACTTTTTGGTTTTTGTCTAAAATTCTATTTTAAAACAAATAATATTTGTTAGTTAGTTAAATGGATATAGAATCTTCTGTCTAGCCTAGGATTTGCAACAGAACAGTTGTCATTAAAATCTCTGTAGCTTATTGTCTAACCTTTTCCTCTTAATGGCTTTCCCCAAGAGAGATCAGAGGAAATCATTTCACTTTTTAAAATAGTGTCTCTGGTGTCACAAAGATTAACGTTTGTTAATATGTAATCTGAGGCAACGTATAGAAACCTACAATATATTCAGAGGAATCAAGAACATATACACCTACAGAGTAATTAATTATATCTTTAGAATGTGTCAATGTTGAGTTCTTTCTATAAAGTACTTGATAAATTAAACGACCCAATCTTATGTACAGAAAGCTGGAGTCTAATAGAGGGCATTGTAATAAGAACACAAATCACTACAATGAATTGCAGCAAGTGACAGACTGCCTAGGGAACACATAGACAGCAGTCCTAGAATTTTCCTATGTAAGGGACAGAAGGAGGAACCATTGGAACGGGCAGCTGAGGCCTTCACACCTGCTCGGTGGAGACATTTACAGATACACATCACCCGGGCTCTGAACTCGCCGCACATCACACTGATGAAGCATCAGTGAACACCTCTGAACCTTCGTACACTTCTGTCTTTCCCTGCTGTTATGTGGAGTGGGGTAAGGGTGTGTGTATATGTATAATATAATGACGAAAAGTCGTGAGATACATTCAGTTTCTTCTCTAAGATTCAGTCTTCTAGTCTCCCACTCATTGACTACAGAGAGCTGAACAAGGAATTATTCTTAGAACTAACAAAAGTGTGCCCTGGTGCGTCTGGGGAGCTCTAGACCACCTGACTGACTGTTCCATATTCTACTGGGACGCTGCTTTTGTCAACACAAGAATCTGAAAATTGTGAACAAATCTGAATTTTCATTTTTAATAAAATAGTATTTTGTCTATTACCATATTTTAATTTTTAAATAATTTGACCTCTTGGAATAAAGGCATAAATCTATTTAGTTTTCTTTTTAAAATCATTAAAAACAAATATTCAATAATTATGTACTACTGTGACTCTCAAACTTCTCATATTCCCTCCAAGATCACTGAAATCAGAGTGAGCTGAGTGGAGCGCTCGCCCACCACACATTCTATTTCTGACTCACGGATTATGTGCCCTTTGGAGTTCTCCCCAGATAAACAGTGTTTGATCGGACCTCAGTGACATGGCGCTTTATACGGTGAGCTTCGCGTCTCAGCACTGTCTGCTAAGACTAACTCATCACTCAGCTAAGACACAAACATTCCACTTGTTTAGCTACACAGTGACTGATTTTTTTTTTCATCTCAAAATCTGTCATCATGCACAGAACCAGGCAAAGTATTTAAAGTTTATTTTGAAAGAACATGAAATCCCTGAAGAATGCTGGAAGATGTGAAATACTCTTTAGTTTGCTGTTAAATGTAAAAATATCCTTTCTTAGCATCGTACCTCAACGGTAAAGAGACCTTTCACCTGATTTTTCTCCTGAACAAGTTGGGCAATTACAGTTTCTTAATTCAGAATACACTTTTTTCACTACACATAGTGAAGACAGAAATGCACATAGACAATGGCTGTGCTGGTGGAAAGTGGGCTTTTCCTTTTATTTTTACTGTGCTTTGGATTGAAACAAAGGAAGATGCCGTTTATGATCGCTTCCATTTCCAGCAGCAACCTGGATTTCTCACCCCACATTATGTAACACTGAACTGCTAGAGAGCTGTGCAGGAGAGTCTCGGTATTTGCAGATTTAACACTCTAGGTTTTGAATATTTGCAACCAACCATGAAGGTTTGTGATGTGTTAATTGGCAGTTTTGCTGAGGTTCAAATTCGAATCATATGTAACTTTGAACCTAGTGAGTGACTGAGGAACTGGTGGGTTAGCCCTGCAGCCACGATGCCGCCTCTTTCTTCCCTCAGACTGTTGTTGATGATGTTATTACTGTTGTTCTCTTTTCCTGACAGGAAGCATCTCCTAAGCAATTAAAAACTTGTTGTCTATGAAAAAAAATAAAACAGGTCATCATATGAAAGACCAAACATGAAGCGTTTGATAATGTTTGCTCAGTTTGGGGAAATGGTGTGTCGTGAAAATAAGTGTCTCAGGGACGATTATTGGAAAACACAGAAGTCTAGATAAACACTTCCATGGCTGTGCATTCGGACATTTTGTTTTTCGTGTCCCAGGATTTATCCCTTGCAACTAGAAAGATTTTTCTAGATATGCACTTCTGGTGCTCTGGAGGAGATTTTAAGAACTAAATTATTTTCCTGGCTCCGCTACATTTGCAATGTCTTCTAAGCCTCAAACAAGAGTCCCCTCACTTCCCATGAGGACTTTCAGTGCAGGACTTTCCTCTGAAGAGCCCCAGAGGGCTCATGACCAATGTATGCATCATGCCACACAGACTAGGACAATGACTTAGACTTTGGCAAGCTTTTCCATTGCTTGACTCTAAAGAAGATCCTCCACCCGAGTGCTGCCCTGAGCTCAGACTTCTGCTCATCATCCACCAGCATCGACCACACCAGGGAAAAGCCAGTGGGCCCAAAACACTGCACTGTGCATGACATTATGTTCTTATGATGTGTTGCATAATAAGAAACAGTTTTTGCAAGGCTCGTGTTCTATTTAAATGGCTAGTATTTGTTAATACGTTTTGTGTCAAATGCATTTTAATGAAGCAGCAGATAGTAATCAGTGGTTTTGGTTTTTATTATTTCTTATTTGGCAAGATTAAAATCTGGCAAGTTTACATAAGTGTCCCTAAAGTTCTTGAAATTTTTCTTAGCTAGGAGTTAAGAAACTTATACAGGGCTCTAAGGCTTTACAGAAAGAGTCTACTTCTACATAAGGGATGGACTTCTCAGGAGCCCTCAGGGCTGTCTTCACAATCAGGAATAGATACAGTGTGGACTCTGAGATTCTTTTACACAAAAGCATGTGAGTCCCTGGGTTACCCTTAAACCACCTCCTCCAGCATTGTGCTTCGATGCCACTCAAACTATTGGGCCAGCTGTGTTTACATATCTCCAGCCATTCAAAGCAAGTGATCTTTGTTCCAGTAACAATGGAGGGAGGAGCACATCGTATTCATAAGCACCATCAAAACATTCATTCTTGGCTCGGATCCAAAAACGACAATTGTAAAAACAAGATTGAGTCAGTGATTTATTTTGTATTTTGCCTGTGTAATGTTTGCATTTCTGTAAGCCATTTGCGGTATTGGAATAGTGCTCAGGTTGGAGAATTAAGAGAACTGGGCAGTGATTTTTAAAAGCATATTAAAGTTTACATATAGTAGTCATGCCAAAGACCAGATGAACTGCCAGATAATGAGACTATCTCTTGAGTGGCTCTTGACAAACTACATCTTCACCTGCTGTTCAGGAGAATGGAATGCTGACATAACAGTGTGCAGTCTGGGCAGCACCTGTGGTCTGATTCCCAGGTAGGGTCTTTGTATTTAGTTTTGCTTGATAAGGAAGATAAGTAGACTAGCCTTGCATTGAAGCATAAGGTAGACATCAGTATAAAAGTTCAACAAAACAGACAGAAAATCAAGATGACTACATGGTTGGTACAATATAGCCAACATTTTTTTTTCTTTTGGTTTTTGAGACAGGGTTCTCTTTGTAACCCTTGCTGTTCTAGGCTCTGTTGACCAGCCTGGCCTTGAACTCATGGAGTTCTTACCTCAGCCTCACGTGCTTGGATTAAAGGCATGTGCCACAGCACCTGGCTGGCCATCAAAGTTTTAAGACTGGTTATGTTCCTAATATAATTATGTATGGCAAAATGCAACACAGGCAGCCTCCAGAGCTACAATAGTCTTAGTATAGGAACCTAAGTAAGAAAGACATAAATCACATCTGATTTCCTCATAGAAAAGTTATATTAGAGGATTATATGCCTCACCAAGAGTCTGATGCCAACATTTTATAGAAATCACCAGAAATCACAAATAATCAACAACAAATGCTATATACACAGCAGAATGCTTTCTGAAGTACCTATAAACTAAGCAGGGAATTCTCTCAGTTTCCAGCCTAAGAGACAATTTCTAGCCAAACTCGAGTCTGCTGACTGGGCTGAAGATAGATTCTAGAGAGTTCTCTAAAAATATGTGGCCCCTATCAAGGACACGAAAAGTTTCTGATTTGATATAACAAGTTAGTGAGATTTTTTTGCACAAAGCTCTACAAAGAAGAAAATAATATTTATCCCAAAGAGGTATCAGAGTAAGTCGTCTTAATTAAAGAAATGTAAAATACACATGACAATATCATTTAAATAGCACACATGCTCTTTCATATTCTGAGAGTTATCATTGCTTTTTTCTCTCATGAACTCCTTTTTTATAGAAAAATGTAACTATGTATATTTTTTAAAATGTATTTTAAGCAGCTAAGCAAAGTTTAAGCATGGTAAACGTGGGCCATACAAACAAAAATTTACATTCTTGATAGTCCTTCTGAACACATAGAAACAACCCCACCCCCAACATTACAAAGAACCATGGCAAATGCTTTCTTCTTTAGATTTTGGGTATTTTAGCTATGTTTCATAAACACTGGAACTCAAAAACATTTATCAAATGTTGGTTGATGAAAATTTCCCAAATCCAGAACAACAATAACAAAAACTTCAAAATTGGCAAGATCCTTAAAATAGAAAGCCATTGAAAACTCCTTCAGAGAAAAAGCCTTCTGCTTATGAGAATATCAAAGAGTGGGAGCAAACATGTCTGCCCTAGTAATTCCCAGAGAGAGGCAGCAGCTGCCACCACTGGGAATGGAATAGAAACACCTGGAACAGCTCGGCCGAAGACTGAAGTGGCTCGAGCCTCATTGTCCAGAGAGCCCCACTGTCTAAGGAGTATGCGTAGTCTCCACTTCCTCAGAATGCAGGGCCATCTGCACTCCTCTCATGTTCAGGTGCAACAAAACCACGTACCTTTGCCTGCCCCAAGATGCTGTGTGAAGGAAATATTACAACAATCTAGCACACAGGATTCACGCATCTGCATCTTGGAGCAATGATCGAAGCAGCTACCACTTACTAGGTACTCAGCCAGAGGCACATACTACCTTGATTCATGCTCTATTTTATACTCTAAGCAACCCAGAGCTTCTTACTCTCTCACCTAATAGATGAAAGTTAAGATTGGAAGCAGTTAACCCTGTCATAGGAGCAAGATATTTAAACCCAGATCTTCTATTCAACTGAAATTAATCTGTAGCAACTTACCCCAGTGTAAACAAACAGAGTATGGATGTGATAAGATTTCTCCAGACACAATGAGAAAGCCTGTGTAAGTCAGAATAGACAATAGGAATGGAATAAGAATTCTTATTGTGGATTGTGGAAAAAATGGCATTAATATCCTTTTACAAGCAATCTTTAATAATTAAATGTAGGAATCAAGCTAAGTCATTACCACTTTAGTGAGCTTGCTTTTTTCCTCTTCATTATTTTAAAGTTTTAAAGTGACCCAGAACCCACACACCTATGGAACTAATACCATCCAGTGGATAAAAGATGACATTTTCAATAAATGGTGCTGGTTCAACTGGAGGTCAGCATGTAGAAGAATGCAAATTGACCCATTCTTATCTCCTTGTACAAAGCTCAAGTCCAAGTTGATCAGGAACCTACACAGAAAACCAGATACAATGAAACTAATAGAAGAGAACGTGGGAAAGAGTCTTGAACACATGGGCACTGGGGAAATTTTCCTGAACAAAACACCAATGGCTTCTGCTCTAAGATCAAGAATCAACAAATGGAATCTCTTGAAATTGCAAAGCTTCTGTAAGGCAAAGGATACTGTCAACAGGACAAAACAGCAACCAAGAGATTGGGAAAAGGTCTGTATCAATCCTACATCTGATAGAGGGATAATATCGAATATATTCAAAGAAGTTAGATTCCAGAGAATCAAATAATTCTGTTAAAAAATGGGATACAGAGCTAAACAAAGAATTTTCAACTGAGGAATACTGAATGGCTGAGAAGTACCTAAAGAAATGTTGAACATCGTCAGGGAAATACAAATCAAAACAACCCTGAGATTCCACCTCATACCAGTCAGAATGGCTAAGATCAAAAACTCGGGTGACAGTAGATGCTGGTGAGGACGTGGAGAAAGAGGAAAACTCCTCCATTGTTGGTGGGATTGTAAGCTGGTACAACCACTCTGGAAATCAGTCTAGTGGTCCTCAGAGAATTGGACATAGTACTACCTGGGGACCCAGCCATACCACTCCTGGGCATATATCCAAAAGATGCTCCAATATATAACAAGGACACATGCTCCACTATGTTCATAGCAGCCTTATTTATAATAGCTAGAAGCTGGAAAGAACCCAGATGTCCTTCAACAGAAGACTAGGTACAGAAAATGTGGTACATCTACACAATGGAGTACTTCTCAGCTATCAAAAACAATGACTACATTAAATTCTTAGGCAAATGGGTAGAACTAGAAAATATCATCCTGAGTGAGATAACCCAGTCACAAAAGAACACACATGGTGTGCACTCACTGAGAAGTGTATATTAGGCCAAAAGCTTGGAATACCTAAGAAAAAAATCACAGACCATATGAAGCTCAAGAAGGAAGACCAAACTGTGGATGCTTCATTCCTTCTTAGAAGGGAGAACGGATACTCACAGCAGGAAATACAGGGACAAAGAGTGGAGCAAGGACTGAAGAAAAGGTCATCCAGAGACTGCCCCACCTAGGGATCCATCCCATATGCAGCCACCAAACCCAGTCACTATTGCTGATGCCAAGGGGTGCTTGGTGACAAGAGCCAGGTATGTGTGTCTCCTGAGAGGCTGTGCTAGATTGTACTAATACAGATGAGGATGGTTGCAGCTAACCATTGCATTGAACAAGAGGACCCCAATGGAGGAGTTAGAGAAAAGACTCAAGGAGCTGAAAGGGTTTGCAACCCCATAGGAAAAACAAAAATATCAACCAACCAGAGCTCCCAAGAATTAAACCACCAACCCTTGAGTACACATGGAGAGACCCATGACTCCAGCTTCATATGTAGCAGAGGTTGGCATTGTCTAGCATCAATAGGAGGAAAATCCCTTGGTCCCGTGAAGGCTTGTTTCCCCAATGTAGGGTAATGCCAAGGCATTGAGGTTGGAGTAGGTGGGTGGGAGTGGGAGCATCCTCATAGAAGAAGGAGGAGGAGGGAGAGGTGTGGGAGAGGTGGGAAAGGGGATAACATTTGAAATGTAAATACATAAAATATCCAAGAAAAATAAAATAAAATAAATAGTAAAGTTACCTAGTTGTTGTGCACCACCCCCTTCTTGATTAAGAGGCTTGGGCTGGGGCCCCTCCTCTGCCATTTACAGTCTAGAAGCCAAAGTGTGGTAAAAGCTTCTAAGCAAAGGCAATTTCCAGTTTGTGATTCCAGGGCCACAGAAATGTAAAACGCCAGTCAGGGGAACGCTGCACGTTCTTAGAGGGAAGATCTTCAGGCTGCTACAAGTTTTCCCAAACTGCAGACTTCAGTGAAACAATGTCCTGGACTCAGCCCAGATGTGAGTCAGGTCTAGAGCACCCTGGTCACCGTGGTATTTGCAGTGCCAGATGTCCAGTGTAAGACTACAGACCCAAAGCATGTGTTAGCACCTCCTTCGTGAGACAATCCTTCGTGATTACCTCACTCTTCATCACCTCCCCGCAGATACCATCGGACTTGATTTGCTGAGCTAGAAATCCATTTAGGTGTTATGTGTCAGCTAAACAGGCTTGGTTACAATAGGGTCTGATTAGTTCTCACCTTGGCCTCATGAAATGTGGCACATGTATTAGCATAATGGATTAGGAGGTAAGAAGCACTCACTGCAGAAGTGAGTAAGTGTGGTCCCGGGATTTACTGACTCCACCCCCAGTGCATTTGACTCACTCCAACTTTTCCAGACTCGAAGGCCTTTTTTCTACCCCTAATAAGTCACTTCATATTCTTCCTTCCAATTTTGATGTTGGCTTTACCAAAGTACCATACAATATTTATGGAGTGGATCTCCCTCACCTCTCTCCTTGGCAAATGGTGCTGCCCCTGTCTAAGAAGAGTCTTTTGCACTCTGACCGGAAATGATGGACATGCAGCCATCCTGTGAAGTCAGAACCAAAATTATGGCTCGGAACTCATAGCAGTGGGTAGGCAGGACCCACAGAGGTGAAACTTCCTGGTGGGTAGCATTTGCATTTGTGAAGTTCATTCTTCTAAATATCATGAAAAGCCCCAGGTAGCTTAAAATATTAAACATTAAAATTAAAATGATTAAAATTTAAATATTAAAAATTATTGAAAATAATCTCTGATCTAGAAATAGGGAGTCCTCCAGAATGTTAACCAACATAGGAATTACCAAACATAAATAGAAAAGTTAAGATGGAGCTGCAAATAACAAATGGGCAAGGGTGTTCTCGGCGTGCCTGATGTTAGGCTGCAGTTGTCTATGCTCAGAGCAGCATCAGTTGTAGCTAAGTACTTCAGAACTAAATAGTACCCCACAGTGTTGTTTTGAAAATGCTGACAAGAGAACCTGAGTAAGGTATGTAAGATATTTCTGAGTGCCACATATTATACTGAATGAGCTACAAGCATGACTTTGATGTCAGCCTATACACGGTCCCCTTCTGGCAGGCAAGACAATTCTGTCTTTAGACCTTAAAGTCTGTCTAGAAAATAAATGGTAGGCCCTAGAGTCCACGGAGCATGGCTTTAAGACTCGATCCTTTCCACTCCTGCCACACGACCTTCTCGGCACTGGAAATATGGATGTATGGGTAAAGCAGAGCAGGCAACGGGAACATGTTCACTCAAATCCCAGTGGCTAGAAATATGAATTGATTCAGGAAACAGAAGATGCTCTACTTGGGTAGGAGCTTGTTGAGAAAAGCTAGGGGAAGGGTTCAGAACACAGCAAGTTTGAGAACCCTGACTGAGAGTGGACACTTCACTTCCTACGAGTGGCAATGACATTTGAACAGGTCAGTCATATTACCAGAGCCAAACCAGTTCACCGGTTCACCAGTTGGAGTATTTCCATCCAAACCCACTGCAGGAAATACACTTTCAAGTGGCACCTGGTACAAGCATAGGTAATAATACACATTTAATGGAAGCAAAAAGTATAAAACCTAATACCTTTCCCATCTGCAAGATACTGACATTTACTGTGAAATTTTATCCTGTCCTATTATTTCATCTTCAGTTGATTTTTAAAACCTACTGAACAGTAAGGGAAACTCTAGCTTAGATCACGATCGGGAGAAATAGAATGAGACAGGGTAACCAATTAGAGGTTGTACAAGGCAGATTCTATCTCTAAACCATATCTGCAGAGCAGCAGAGAGGACAAACGGACAGCAAATGTGTCCTACCATCTTTTGGAAAGTGAGCACTGTCCACGTGAGAAATGGCTGCGGGCCTGCTTGAACACACGTGTTGGGAGTAGCAAGAAGGACACAGGAGAATGACGAAGAAAACCAACTGCATCTTTCTGTTTCGGGTTTTTGTTGTTGTTTTCTTCTACTCTAGTACAACCTGAATTTTCTCTGGCTACAGCAGAGTAGAAGCAATGGTAAGTGTTAGTGTCCACTCTCTAGCACTTGTCCACTAAATCACTGGTGGTTCCACTTGTCTTTTGCTGTGTAATGAAGTACCACAAAATACTAAATCTTCAAAGCAGCCATGTCGTGTTGCTGCAAAATTATTAAAAAAGTGCCGTCTTTTATCGACAACTAGGTCTGGCACCATAGTGCTCCATGACATCTGTTGAATGTCTTTATCTCAGTCAGCAAAGGGTCTCGGCCGCTTTGCTCCATCTCATATCGCACTGCCAATGGCTACCCTCTGAGCCTGCAGTCTCACCAACCTCTCTACCTGTCCAGTTCCCAAGGCAGGTGGCCACCATGCCAGACACACATCCCAATTCCATGGCCGCCCAGTGTCTCTACCTGTCTAGTTCCCAAGGCAGGTGGCCACCATGCCAGTCACACATATCCCAATTCCATGGCCGCCCAGTGTCTCTACCCGTCTAGTTCCCAAGGCAGGTGGCCACCATGCCAGTCACACATATCCCAATTCCGTGGCCGCCCAGTGTCTCTACCTGTCCAGTTCCCAAGGCAGATTGCCACCATGCCATATCCCAATTCCATGGCTGCCCAGTGTCTCCAGCCACCCCATACTCTCCTGAATTCAATTAAATCTGCACATGAAAGAACACACAACACAATAACCTCTGATCCAGTTGATAACATATAATTGCCCACCTAGGCCTACAAAGCCCTGTCTGTACACATCCATCCCTTAAGAACATTCATAACAACCTGTAAATACATAGAGTGGAATCTTAACGTCAGCCTCCATGTTCTCTCGGCTGCTTCTCTCCTTGCTCCAGTCTCCTCCTCCTCTCTAAAACCTTTCTCCTTCCTTCTCGTCCGATGACAGGCCTCATTCGATCTTGTACCTGCCTTCACTTGCATAATGACATCATCCTACAATGTCATTCTGTTCAGTTCTTTATATGTGAGGAATTCTGGGAGGGCTTAGCTAGGTGTAGACTCCACATGGACCACTGAAATGACTGAAGCTTAGTGACATCTGAAGTCTGAGTAACTTTTAACAGTTTCCTTGCTTGCAAATCTGGTCTCTTGACAGCCCGTGATATTTCATTCTGTTTGCATGGGGTCTCACCCTCCAGAGCATCTTCCTGTGTCTGTCCTAAGGGCCCATAGAGTACGGTCACCTCAGCATCCCCTGTTTCTTCACATGGTGGTTTAGAACACTAGGAATAAGCATTCCAAAAGGCAAGGAACAGAATTTTCCAGTTGCATAAGGCCTGGATATCGGTCCTGCATAATTTTGTCTAATATGGTAGTTGAGCTAGTCACAGAGTCCACCCAAATTTGTAAAGAAAGGATGTGGGCATTCAAGCCTCTCAACCAGTCTTCATGAAGGTTCTCATTTAACAAGCAAGATGACCAGTAACCTTATAGCCAACCATCCTGTTCTCCCTTCTCCTTCTGATGCGAGTAGAATGACATCTGCAACTTATAAATCTAAGTGAGGAATCTTTGCGATCACCCTACTAGGCTTCTTCCACATAAACAGTATTTTAGGGCCAGGAGAACTCTGTGTCCTTTCAGTGAAAACTGTGGTTGTTGATGTTTCTGCTTGTGGAATGTGTGATATTAGACTACTGCCTGAGCTACTGGAGATCTGAATCCCACAGAGCCATGCTGAGTGATGTCACCCTTTCTCTGTCTCTCTCTGTCTTTCTGTCCCTGTCACTGTCTCTCTTTCTCCCCCTCCTTTTCTCCCTCTCCTTCCCTCTTCCCTCCTTCCCTCCCTCCTTCCCTCCCTCCCTCCCATCTCTGTGTATTGAGAATGAATATGGAATCCTTCAATTATCTTTGTTTCCAAGCAATGACATGGAAAATACATATGCAAATTACTCTTCTTTTCTCCTAAATTGTTTCTGTCTTTAAAGCATGGCTGACCTGCCCAGGACACAATTTCTATTGCAGGCTTGGTTGGAAAAGAAATCTCAGTGAAAGGTGGCCTTCTACCCCAGAGCCATGACCTTATCACTGTGTAAATGAATGTTCCTGACTGGTTATAGATAATTTTTTTCCTCTGAAGGCTGCTATGTCTGCAGTAAAGGGTGTGGTATTTGCTTTCTTTCCTCTTCTGAATGTGCTCAAGTGTGTTTGGTTCCTACATGAGCAGCACTTCTAGTCAAGCAAGGACCACACAGCAAACATGTCTATTTCAAGTTCCCACTTCCTTCCACTGCCAATGATAAGACGATATAACAAGAGTTTACTTTCTTTAATTTTCTAAAGTTTATTCATGCATTGCATAAAATGGGTGTCTTCCCTATGTGTATGTCTGTCTGTGCACCACCTGTGTCCTGGTGTCCACAGAAAGCAAATGAAGAAATCCAGCACCCCAGGACTGGAGTTACAGATGGTTGTGAGCTAGCATACATGTGGATACTAGACATCTAACCTGGGTCTTCTGGAAAAGGGGCTATTGCTCTTAACCTCTGAGCCATCTCTCCTGCCCCGGAAAGAATTTCTCATCCAACACAGCAACTCAGTGTCCTTTCTGTTCTCAATGATGGAGATTAACCCATTGTCTCCAGTACCACCAAGGCTCAGCAGGGTAACACTCTAAATATTTGATAAATAAAAAAGAGAGAATGAGTGAATGAAAAAAATGAATGTAACACTCTGTAAGTCATTCCAGACAAAAATCCATCCCTGGCCCTCTGTAGTAATAATTAAACCCCACAGCAGAATCAGCATATGCCGTTGTCAATTGTTGTTTGGGTGTCTATACTAAGTATGCTTCAGTTAACATGTTTTACTTGTGTTTGAAATGACTGTGTTCATCTTTGAGAACAGGTCTGAGACTCATTCTCTTTGCTTGGCAGTATTCAGTTGCTTTTAGCAACAAGAGGATAACTATGACACGATGTTCGCCTTATAGTATTTGCAGCATCATGTGTCATATAAACACTAGGTTCTATAAAATTTAGTGAGTTTACCTTTGCTAAACCTTCTGAATAAGCATGTTGGATTAACTCAAGATAATGGCGTATTCTTATCATCTATTTTATGCTATAGATATAGCATAGTACTAATAGTTACTAAGGGCTTACTGGGTACCAGACACAGATGCAAGTTCTTTATTAACATTGTCTGAATTAATCCCCACAACAACTCACAGGCAACCACGACATACCATCCCAATGACAGATATTTTTAGAGTGAAATCTTAGAAATACCTTTGTTCAAAGCTACATAGCTGCTAAGTGACAGAACTGGGATTGAACTAGAATCCAGCTCCTGATCCAAAGCTTGGCAGGGTTTTGTTACCTTGCAGTCTCTGTGATAAAATACTTCAGGTGATTAGCTTCTATTAAAATGAGGAAAAATAATTCATTTTGGCTCATACTTTCAAAGGTGCAGGCTGCTGGTCCTTTTGCTTAGAGTGTGGCAGACATTACATCATGGAGAAGCATGTATGGGGGAAGCCAGCATCTCAGGGCCATGGAGAAATGAGAGAAGAAGAAGCAGGGACTAACATGTCCTCCCAGAGTACTCTTCCAGTGATTCAGTTCCTTCTACCTAGTATCACCTCTTATGTAGCTACTGATAACCGAGCAAACAGACTGGAGCCCAGGCCATCAATACACGGGCCTTTAGGGTCCCTCAAAGTGAAGGAGATTACATCTACATTTTAGATCTGAGGGTAGTACATATTTTCAAACTCAGATTACTCTGCAATGTTCAAGGAAATAGGAGATTTCAGAATACTCCATGATTCTGGCATTATACATGTCATTTCAAATCTATACAATTTATGTGACTTTGGGCAATCCTCACAACAGCCGTCTTTTCCTGGGCCCAGAGTTTCCACTGGGGCTGGAGCAATGTCCACACAAGGGAGTAAAGGATACCTGTCCCCTGGCACTGTGACGGAGCTCAGATTCATTTAAAAGTAGCACTGAGAAAGTACCTCAGGATGACTCTGAAAGGTGGATGAACAGCTCACCTGGTGTCTTAGAGATAAAAGAGCCAAACTCAAGTATGACTTGTCATTGGTGTGATCAGTGGTCCCGTAACAGGTGTGACGGGTCTGTTGTGTTGTCAGCTGGTGAGGGAGCACCTCACTTCTGTGAGGGATGAACTGGCTGGTGGCATTGCCTACCCTCTCCCCCACACACCAATCTCTCCTAGGCTGGTCCTTGCAAAAATAGCTGATAATCCATTGTGGCTATTTATAATTTGAAAGATTTCAATTGAATGAAAGTAAATGGTTTGCAGGGAGGGGCACTACACTTTCTCCACTCTTGTCTATATTCTAGCTCAAAACAGTAATATGAACAGAAATCTGGAAGCAGGGAGGAGCAAAAGAACAAGCTGAAATTAAGTCCAGATATGTCTATACAGGACAAATAGCCAGCACCTAGTAATGAGAGTCCATTGAGCTGGCAGTCTTCCTTTTTATGATTAGATAATTTGAATAAACTTTTCTAACTGCTATATTAGTCTCCCTTTTCATATGTCATATTTATTAATGCAGGCCTACTCCACATTAATTTTTATGTTACTTTTATGCAAATATAGCCTTATATCAGGAGACTGGAATGATGATTCATGAACTGGCCCTTCTCCAACTTGCTGTGTGGCCTCTGAGAAGTCAGTGAATATCACTGAGTTGCTACTGTAGCTTCACAAAACACTTTATGATCCCCTGTGAAAATTTGTGGAGATTAACTGATGTTTGGTAATGGTTGCAAATCATTTAGAAGTACTGTGTATCAGTCTGTGCGTGGGAGTGAGATGGGTAAGCCAACTTTATGAGAAAGAGAGAGAGAATACCAAATGGTTTGG
This sequence comes from Rattus norvegicus, assembly GCF_021556685.1. Lineage (NCBI taxonomy): Eukaryota > Metazoa > Chordata > Mammalia > Rodentia > Muridae > Rattus > Rattus norvegicus. The sequence goes on along the minus strand of NC_141539.1, from coordinate 80,636,507 downwards.
TGGGTGATTAATTGCTGTTGTGCTTTTTGGAAGGGTTGCATCTTTTGAAGGGGACAATGAGGGGGTGTAACCCACTCAAGGAAGTTGCCCGAAGTGAATGCTGTCATGAAGGATATGTCTGGCACCAAGCAGAACACTAATGTGATATGTGCTCTGGAGAACAAATAGAGCCTGAGAGGAGCGGAGGCACGCCCCCTGGTTGGCTGTGCCAACCTAAGCAAGGGAAAAGACTTAGGGCTTCTGTTTGGATGCACAAACTGAATGGGAGGCAGCATGTATAACCTTTCAGGGGATGATGGCAAGGACTGAGCTGCTCAACGGCACAAGATGAAAGAGAAAAGGAACATCTCTGTGGCTGTAATTAAAGAAAAGTCTTTAACCCTGTCTAGACATAGGTTGGTCTTCTAGGAGCAACCTTTATATCCTCTAAGGATTTGCCAAATAAGTTTGGCAAGAGTGAAAATTAATGATGAAGGAAACTACCTCTTCCTCCTTCACCTTCTTTGTTTCCCTCTCCTCTGTCTCTCTGTCTCTTTGTCTGTCTCTCCCCCCATACCTTGCCTGTGAATCAATAAGATTACAAAAATAAAAACATACCATGGTTGATACCTTGACACATCCTAATAGGTCATCTCTGTCACCATCATCTCCTCTGTCTACACAGTACAGTGTATTTCTCTTTATTTCTCTCATGAGGATAAACTGAAATACTACAGGGAGGTTTTTTTTTTTATTGCTGTGGGAACATCTCCAAAGTCTATAGATCTCATGAATCAGCCAATGTAACTCACCTCATATTGATTTTTCCATTAAAGACATTTATATTAGTTCACTTATATTGACCTTAGCCTGTGTTGTTCTTACGAAATATATGGTCCTTAAGAATAGTAATTGAAGCCAGTGAAGCTGACCAAATGTTTCATCGAAGATCTGATAAAGGTGAAAATGTTGTAACCTGTCCAGAGACTATGGGCTCACACCACTGGTAACCTCTGATTTGATAGCAAATACCATTTCAAGCACATCGGAATTTCTACCTCTCCTCACCATCTAGGGCCTAGATCTCAGGCTGTTCAGATCTCAGTCTTATGCAGCTGTCTGCATTCCTTGTGATGATGGTGAGCCTTTCTTGTTCTTCAAAATTCGAGGAGCTTTTCGCCCTCAGATACTTTCCCTCCAGCCTCCTAAAATTCCTTAGTTGTTTTGTTTCCTTCTTAAGAGATCATAGCTCCTTTCCTCTGCTTCTTTTCCATGCTCATGGTTCCAGAGAGAAAAGATCTCCTTTCTCTTTCCTTAAGATCCACTCTGCTAGCTGGAAAGAACCCAGATGCCCTTCAACAGAGGAATGGATACAGAAAATGTGGTACATCTACACAATGGAATATTACTCAGCTATCAAAAACAACAACTTTATGAAATTCGTAGGCAAATGGTTGGAACTGGAAAACATCATCCTGAGTGAGCTAACCCAATCACAGAAAGACATACATGGTATGCACTCATTGATAAGTGGCTATTAGCCCAAATGCTTGAATTACCCTAGATCCCTAGAACAAACGAAACTCAAGACGGATGATCAAAATGTGAATGCTTCACTCCTTCTTTAAAAGGGGAACAAGAATACTTGGCAGGGAATAGAGAGGCAAAGATTAAAACAGACACAGAAGGAACACCCGTTCAGAGCCTGCCCCACATGTGGCCCATACATATACAGCCATCCAATTAGACAAGATGGATGAAGCAAAGAAGTGCAGGCTGACAGGAGCCGGATGTAGATCTCTCCTGAGAGACACAGCCAGAATACAGCAAACACAGAGGCGAATGCCAGCAGCAAACCACTGAACTGAGAATAGGACCCCGGTTGAAGGAATCAGAGAAAGAACTGGAAGAGCTTGAAGGGGCTTGAGACCCCATATGTACAACAATGCCAAGCAACCAGAGCCTCCAGGGACTAAGCCACTACCTAAAGACTATACATGGACTGACCCTGGACTCTGACCTCATAGGTAGCAATGAATATCCTAGTAAGAGCACCAGTGGAAGGGGAAGCCCTGGGTCCTGCTAAGACTGAACCCCCAGTGAACTAGTCTATGGGGGGAGGGCGGCAATGGGGGGAGGGTTGGGAGGGGAACACCCATAAGGAAGGGGAGGGGGGAGGGGGATGTTTGCCTGGAAACCGGGAAAGGGAATAACACTCGAAATGTATATAAGAAATACTCAAGTTAATAAAAAAGAAAAAAAAATCCACTCTGCTACATGTTTTTTCCTCTGTCCCTCCCCATCCACCCTTGATAAAGTAATTGAGAAGGAGCTAAAACACATCTTTGCATACTATGTCATCAGTAGATTAAAAAGAATAAAAGTGTTAGATGGGAGGTGGAAAGTTTTAATAATAATAATAATAATAATAATGATAATAATCACACATGAGGTAGTTCTCTGCTCCAAGATGCTTCTGACTCAGGTACTCTTTTTATAAAACAGACAAATCTGTTTAATTTTTCACCTCCACTAAATTTCAGAAATCAAAATTCTCCTTGCCTATTAAAACAATTAAAAAATATATATTTTGTCTTTCCCACAAAGCATTTATTCTGTAACAACTTCCCTCCTGTCTTAGTCTGGGCTTCCATTGCTATGACTAAACACCTTGGCCAAAATGCCACTTGAGGAAGGAAAATCTAGCACACTTCCATTTCACTGTTCATCATAGAAGGAAGTCAGGACAGGAATTAAAGCAGAGCAGGACCCTGGAGGTGGGAGCTGATGCAGAGGCCATGGAGGGTGCTACTCACTGGTTTGCTCCCCATGGCCTATGGCTTGCTCGGTTTAATTTCTTATAGAACCCAGGACTACCAGCCCAGTGGTGGCACCACCAACAATTGACTGAACTCTCGACCATCAATCACTAATAAAGAAAATGCCCTACAGTTTGATCTTATGTAGGCATTTTCTCAAATGAAGTTCCCTTCTTGTAGATTGTGTCAATTAGCATAAAACTACCCAGCATCCATCCTTCCTTCCTCTCTTCTTTTCTTCCTTCTTTCTCTTTCTTCTCCTTCCTGTCTTCCTTCCTTCATTCTTGTCTTTCTTTCGTTCTTTCTTTTATATTATTCTTTATAGCTAAAGAAACCAACCACCGGACAATTACTTAGTAATTTAGTTCCTCCTGATAAACGTGATTTGGGCTGGCTTTGCCAAAATGGGTGGTTATGCAGAGCAAAGCATTGCCTGAGCCTGTATCACAAGTAAGGCCATCCCCACTACCCCTCCAATATGGTGCTCAGCAATGGGCCAGAAAATGACTAGATTATTTTTGCTGTACCCTGGGGGAGGGGCGGACATACGAGAGGATCACTGACGTATTTCTTGTGGTAACAGTGAAGCTGCCCTGAATGTAGCAGTTAACTTTTCTTTTTTTTTTTTTTCTTTTCTTTTTTTCAGAGCTGGGGACCGAACCCAGGGCCTTGCGCTTGCTAGGCAAGCGCTCTACCACTGAGCTAAATCCCCAACCCCCAGTTAAGTTTTCTAAATGTGTCTTTCACTGTCGTTTGGAACTGAGAGCTACACGCTGATTGAAATCACACAATAAGGCATTTTCTGCTTGTGTTCTCTGTGAGATTCTGTTATCTTGGTGTTTATCCTTCTAAGATGTAGTTGCCATCTCTGAAAAACAGGCATGAGGTCACCTCAGGCCACAGGGTTCTAAGAGAACATGCATCCTGGTCTCCCCTGTAACCAGGATTGTCACAACAGTTGGGTGGTCTTTAAGATAGAGAATTTGAATTCCAGAAGCAGAATTTCCATGTCCGTATAAAGTTATAAGAACTTTGAAATGAAACTACTTATAAGGAAATAGTCTCTCTGTATTTTATTTTTTATTTTTTATTTTATTTTATTTTTTTTTGCAAAAAGAAACTCTGCACACATTGAAAAATGCTCTTCCCAGACTCAGAAGACAAAAGAGACCAAGACTAGGAAAGGTGCCCACTCAAAAGAGCACATTGAGATGAAAAAGGAAACATTTCTTCAGGGATATGTAAACTGGGCCTGCCGAGGCACGTTTGCACTCAAAGAGCTTTTTGCAGTGTTTAAAAAAAAATCTGTAGGAGTTCTGCATTGAGGGCTGACAGGTCACTGAGGAAATGTCAGCCTAAGACCCCTCCCAGAGCATGTGATGGTGTGACACAGAATGGCACCTCAGAGCCCAGCCTGAGCATGAGAAAAAAAGAAAACGTACATATCTGGTTGCTGGCCCAAGCCCCTAATTCACACTCCAACCCTTGATGGGGTTCACTCATTCTTGCTTGAAATGGATCTCATCGGAATCAGTCCAGTCCTTGTCACCTTCTTTTAGTACATATCTAGTTCTCAAATGGAGGTTCCTATGTCCCTGTAAGCCTTTGGGAACCATAGCGTCTCTAGTCTCCACTGAAAATGCCCAGGGAGTTACCTCTGTCCTCCTCTTCAAGGCTGGCTAACCCAAGAAGATGACTTTCATGGTCTAAACATGGCTAACTGGGTAGAGAGGTTAAAAAATTTGTACTTTTGCTTAGGCGATTTTGCCTTCAACACAGAATCTTTTCCAGTGCTCTATGCATGCCTGGAGAGCTGGCATAATCAGCTGTGCTGGCAACATCTGAAGTACAAGGTTCAGAAATGTTACACTCCTTTCCTGGGTCATGCCCTGTGCCCATAGCAAGGTTGCTAGGGCCAAATTCTCAGGTTCATCCTGACTGGACCTGTCTCCCTGGGGTGGAATATGGCTTACCCACACCAAGCTAAGTGCTGCCACAGTAGACTCCACGGACTTGTAACAACAGTGTGAAAGCTCACACAACTAAGTCTGCACAGCAGCAACAGTACAGTGAGAGGGAAGAATTGGGGCTGAAGTGTGAGTTCGGCTCTCTGTTCATGACTGAATAGGCAAGTTTCTTCCCCTCGGTGAGAAAGCCTGTCCAGCCTGGGACCCATCCGCACCTTCTTGACATGACATGCAGCTCTATTCTGTGGAGGGCACGCCTTATCCTGTGTGTGGCAATGGATGTTGATTCAGTCATTACACCACTGGTGTGACGCTCACAGAGATCAACAGTAACCTTTGGGCTATAAAAGAATTTACTCTTGCACATAAACCAGAAATTCCAGAAGAAGCTACTGGCCACTTGAGTATTAAAAGATAGAAGGGAGCATAGTAAGAAAGCTTAGCTTACCAATCACTAGTTCCATCACCAGCATTGTGTGCGTGCGCACGCGCGCGTGTGTGTGTGTGTGTGCGCGCGCACGCGCGCACGTGTATGCATGTGTGTGTACGTGTGTGCGTGTGTGCATGTGCATGCATGCGTGCCTGTGTGTGTGTGCGTGTGTATGTGTGTCTGTGTGTGCCTGTGTGTGTGTGTGTCTGTGTGTGTGTGTGTGTGTGTGTAAGTTTTGGCTAGAAATAGAAACTAGAAACCAACTGCGAGTTGGTTATCTATTTTTTTAAGTGGAAACTTTGTACCAGGAAGTACCAGAAGCCCACAAAAAAAAAAAAAAAAGAAAAATGACTCAGCTAGGGCTAGAGAGATGACTCTGCAAATAAGAACATTTACTGTGCTTACATAGAACCTGAGGTCATTTCCCAGAAGCTACATTCCAGCTCACAACTGCCTGTAACTCCAGCTCCAGAGAATCCAACATCCACTCTGGCCTCTCGAGGCTCGGCATTTATGTCCACACAAATGAACACACACATATACATGTGATTGATTTTAAAAAAAACTTAAGAAAATGACTAGGTAGCTATTTTAAGAACTAATATAAAAGATGTCTAAAATATTAAGATCAGAAATGAGACAGTTAGGAGGGCATGTAGTCTGATCCTATAATCTCTTTAGTTCTGTATGTTAATTGTTTGATGCATACAGAAGGTTTGTAATCTCAAGGAATCCACAGCAATTTTGAGTGTTCAGAAACGCTGAAACACTTTATGGTTGCTATGACATGTGCCGCCGGCTGAAGCTAGGGCTTGAAAGAAAAATGAGCTTGCCCTTAAATGTCTTTGGATGCTTTCTGTAATTATTCTAACAGCTTGTTTTGTATTGTACTATGTGGAAATATTGGTCAATGACTAAGGAAGCAGGGGACACTATTTCTTTTTCACAGGATGCTTTAGGACCTTGTAGGTGGTCATAGGAAGAGAAAGTTAGACCATTTCTAACTTTATTATTTTCTTTTGCTTGAATTTTATTTTCAGTGTGGTTTTTATGGTTAAACATTTGGAAATATTTAGGTTTGGTTTTTAGGAAATGCGTCAGGTTAATGAGTTCGCCTAGCATATTCTTCACTTGTTTGTCCTAACACCTCACCTCAGCCACGAGATCAGAAATGGCCCAAGCTTCAAACTGAAGCATCTCCTTGAGAAGGTAAGAGAGCCAAGAGAAATGAGAAGGCAGCAATGAATCAACAAAGACTGCCCACATAGTGTAAAAAAGAAAAAGAAAAAAGAAAAGAAAAAAGCTTCTTCTGCGTCCTTGAGCACAGCTGGAGTGTGCGCCTCTCTCACACATGAGAAGGCAAGCTCTGGTCTTACTAAGGATTACAGACTCCAAATCCTCTGGGGAGCCTTGCGAACCACGTAATGTTTCTCGCTTTGCATCTTCAATTATGCATCTTTGATTTAGTTGATCGATGTGAAGCAGCGCGCCTAGCCAAGCAATCCCCTGGTGGCTGCACATGTGAGGAGGGAGGCTGCAAAGCCCTGTCTTCCAGCTCCATCTGGCACCAGCTCCCAATCACTCAGAACAGCGCATCGCTATCCACCTTCTCTCAGCGCGCTCTTCCCTCCTCCGCCCAGGCCCTGGCATGGATTGGATGAACACACCCGCTTATACTCAAGCCCACCCTCCCCTTGGAGAGACTCCCAAAGCAAATGGGAATGGTGTGCTGATCAGAGGGACCACCTCTTTTATTAAAGGATGGCACTGCCCCAGCATTCCATCAAGCGTTTCAGGGTAGAAATTAGGCCAAACTTTGGCTCTTCACCAGGACATGGCTGCCAGGATCATATAGAGAAACATCTGGCGGGACAGTTTGAAGTGCTTGGCTTGGCCACGAAGGAAATCCACTTTCAGCCCTGTGTTCCAGGCTCCCATTTGCCTTCTGGGTTGGAGATGCCAGGCTTGCTACAGAGAATTTCATTTGCCTTCTAGGGGGAGAGGCGAAGCTCTGGGGCCTTGACTGATGTGTTAGTTACTTGTATGACTGAATACCTGCCCGGGAACAACTTAAGGGAAGAGTTTATTTTGGCTCATGGTTTGAAGGTGCGTTATACCATGGTAGGGAAGAGTGTCCAGGAGCAGTGTGAAGCAGCTTCCTCACATCTGAGAGGATCAGGAATCAGGGATGGGACAGAACGTGAGACTGGTTGTAAACCTCCAAACTCCAACCTCGTGACCTGCTTCCTCTAGCTAGGTGGGTAACGGTTCCCACGCATCAGCACCAGCTGAAGACCAAGTGTGCAAACTACGCCTGCACCTGTGCGAGACATTTCACACACATGGTAACACCCGATAGGGTCAGGGGTGGCGCTCAGCATGGCTGTGTTGCCATGCGTCAGCCACAGGGCGCTGTCAGGGATGAAGGAGGAAACCATGTGACGTGTGCTCCTGTGAGGTTCCCATAATTGTCTGGGTACGCACTGCTCACTTTGAGGGAAGCACTGAGTTTTCAATATGGGCAGTGACTAGATTCTTTTTTGGAAGAAGTTATGATTTCTTCCATAAACAGGGAATCTTTGTGCTTGCGGTTTCTAGACATTCTTCTAAAATGTTGTCAGGTAGCAAATTTACCCCAGTTCTTTGTTAGGAGGGAATTGATTTGGAACTCAGTTTATGAAGGACCCAGACTAAACGAGATCTTCTGGTTTACGTTCCTTATAACTTCTACTTTTGGTGTCATTTTAAAGTTGTATTATCATATACTTACTAAAATTTGCCATTTTAAGTATTTTACGTGTATATTTCATTGATATGAAAGGCATACACATTTTTATGCAACCACACACCTTTGTCCAGGACACTTCCACCTTCCCAAAATGAAACTTTGAACCCAAGCCTCCCATTCCCCAGGCCCTGGCAACTGACATTTCCATCTCTTTGACTTTGGTTACTATAGGTATCTCATATACAGAGAAATACACATTTGTTGTTTAATATATAGCTTATTCCACATAGCATAGTGCCTTCAAATTCATCACTGTGTAGTGTGCCTCAGAACTGCCTCTTTTCAGAGCTGAATAATTCTCGTGTATGTATATGCTATAGTTCTGTCTCATTTTCACCTCTGGTTTATTAGGAACAGTACTTTTTTTTTTTTTATTAACTTGAGTATTTCTTATATACATTTCGAGTGTTATTCCCTTTCCCGGTATCTGGGCAAACATCCCCCTCCCCCCTCCCCTTCCTTATGGGTGTTCCCCTCCCAACCCTCCCCCCATTGCCGCCCTCCACCCACCAGTCTAGTTCACTGGGGGTTCAGTCTTAGCAGGACCCAGGGCTTCTCCTTCCACTGGTGCTCTTACTAGGATATTCATTGCTACCTATGAGGTCAGAGTCCAGGGTCAGTCCATGTATAGTCTTTAGGTAGTGGCTTAGTCCTGGAAGCTCTGGTTGCTTAGCATTGTTGTACATATGGGGTCTCGAGCCCCTTCAAAATCTTCCAGTTCTTTCTCTGATTCCTTCAACCGGGGTCCTATTCTCAGTTCAGTGGTTTGCTGCTGGCATTCGCCTCTGTATTTGCTGTATTCTGGCTGTGTCTCTCAGGAGCGATCTACATCCGGCTCCTGTCGGTCTGCACTTCTTTGCTTCATCCATGTTGTCTAATTGGGTGGCTGTGTATGTATGGGCCACATGTGAGGCAGGCTCTGAATGGGTGTTCCTTCAGTCTCTGTTTTAATCTTTGCCTCTCTCTTCCCTGCCAAGGGTATTCTTGTTCCCCTTTTAAAGAAGGAGTGAAGCATTCACATTTTGATCATCTGTCTTGAGTTTCATTTGTTCTAGGCATCTAGGGTAATTCAAGCATTTGGGCTAATAGCCACTTATCAATGAGTGCATACCATGTATGTCTTTCTGTGATTGGGTTAGCTCACTCAGGATGATGTTTTCCAGTTACAACCATTTGCCTACGAATTTCATAAAGTTGTTGTTTTTGATAGCTGAGTAATATTCCATTGTGTAGATGTACCACATTTTCTGTATCCATTCCTCTGTTGAAGGGCATCTGGGTTCTTTCCAGCTTCTGGCTATTATAAATAAGGCTGCGATGAACATAGTGGAGCACGTGTCTTTTTTATATGTTGGGGCATCTTTTGGGTATATGCCCAAGAGAGGTATAGCTGGATCCTCAGGCAGTTCAATGTCCAATTTTCTGAGGATCCTCCAGACTGATTTCCAGAATGGTTGTACCAGTTTGCAATCCCACCAACAATGGAGGAGTGTTCCTCTTTCTCCACATCCTCGCCAGCATCTGTTGTCCCCTGAGTTTTTGATCATAGCCATTCTCACTGGTGTGAGGTGAAATCTCAGGGTTGTTTTGATTTGCATTTCCCTTATGACTAAAGATGTTGAACATTTCTTTAGGTGTTTCTCAGCCATTCGGCATTCCTCAGCTGTGAATTCTTTGTTTAGCTCTGAACCCCATCTTTTAATAGGGTTATTTGTTTCCCTGCGGTCTAACTTCTTGAGTTCTTTGTATATTTTGGATATAAGGCCTCTATCTGTTGTAGGATTGGTAAAGATCTTTTCCCAATCTGTTGGTTGCCGTTTTGTCCTAACCACAGTGTCCTTTGCCTTACAGAAGCTTTGCAGTTTTATGAGATCCCATTTGTCGATTCTTGATCTTAGAGCATAAGCCATTGGTGTTTTGTTTAGGAAATTTTTTCCAGTGCCCATGTGTTCCAGATGCTTCCCTAGTTTTTCTTCTATTAGTTTGAGTGTGTCTGGTTTGATGTGGAGGTCCTTGATCCACTTGGACTTAAGCTTTGTACAGGGTGATAAGCATGGATCGATCGGAACAGTACTTTTATTAGCATGAAAGTTCTCTGTCCCATAACAATATTTTGATCAGTGACAGATAAACCACATGTACGACTGCAGTCTCATGAGATTACAGTGAAGCTGAGGTATTCTTACAGTACCTGAAGGTGCTGTGTCCACTATTAAGTCACAGAACAATGTGTTACCTGTGCCTCTGTGTTCTTTGTCTAAACACACCTCATAAAAGTAGAGCACATAGCGGCTGGAGACACAACTCCATAGTTAACGAGTCTTGCACAAAACCGAGGTTTGATTCTAGCACCACCACCTCAGGCATCTCACGCCCATCTGCTATGCCAGCTCCAGGAAGAACCAATGTCTCTAGTCTCTGCAGACATCTGCACTTACACACACACACACACACACACACACACACACACACACACACGCTTAATTGAAAATAAAATACATCTTTTAAAAATGTGTAACACATGGGATTATGTAAAATATATATTCAATGATTTAAAAACAGTGAATGCATCACTTGTTTTCAAGTTGCATGTGACTACACTACATTTTGTCGTTATTTTAGAGTGTACTATTTTTAAGAGGTTATTGTAAACCAGTGACCTCGTACATCTTTACTTACTTCAAGAATGTCGCAGTTACATCAAAAGGCCACATAAGGAACTGACTTAGACTCCCCAGCTTTGTTCAACCCCGCTATGGTGCTTGCCTGGCTCCCTCAATAGGTCATAGACTCTTTAACAGTAAAGAATGAGTCTGCCTTGTTCACATCTTAAACCTAATCTATAAAGCCCTACCTGTCACGTGGCAGATACCCAACTATTTTTAACGAAGGAATAAATTTATTGACTCCGAAAAATTCAAGCTCCAAATTCAGACTCCAAGTCAACCATCAGGCAATAATCAAGTTTGGTCTGAGAAAACTAAATGACATCTGTCTTCCAGTCATCTATAGAAAATATACCTGACTTCCTTGTCTCACAAACAAAATTACCTAGATTAATAGTATGTTGCGGCCAGTTCTTTCTAGCGTCTGGACTTGACAGTTAATAAAACTGAAGTGTGTTTGCTACTTGAACGATAAAATTAGGTGTAGTGGTGATACCCACTCTGTAGTAGGCACTCAATAAACACTGGAGAGAGCTGACAAATAGATAGGACTGAAATCTCCATAGAGGATACCGATTGTGTGTAGGAGGTGTCGGGGTCAAGACAGATGGTGATAGACAAAGACTATGGTGGGAAATGAAGAAATCAACATCAGTGGGAAACTCACAGTCTTCACTTTTCAGCTCAGCCATCAATTTACAAACTAAATCTGTTGCCACACCCCCTTCTCAGTATTGACGCGCTGTCTCAGACACTGTCAGAGCACCAGGAGAAGCATGACCCCTTGTAGGTTTATTCCGAATAGCATGGGTGAGGTTTTCCTATATTCCTCACCTCATACAGCCACAGGTTCAGTCCTGCTGGCTAGGGAGCAGTGCGACTCCCTGCCGTGTATTCTGTGAGACGCACTGGACTCTTAGCAGGATGAAGGAAAGTGGTCTCATTTAAAATCTGGCCTGCGTTGTTTAAATAGAGAACTTGCTTCATGCCAACCGAGATTCCTCTCGGTCTTAATAGACAGTGGTGGAACAAAACATTAATCTCTTTTGAAAAGTTGTAGGCAAGATAATAACCTGGGATTGGTATACCTCAGTGTTGTTCTTAAAGAAACAGAAAAGGAAACCCAGAGGTAGGCCTCAGATCAGCAAAGCCCTCAGCCAGCCAATCTTTGGAGATTGCATTATTGCTACGTATTCGGTGAAGGTAGCTGGCAGCATTCCATAGCAGTCTTGGAGGCCAGAAAAGGCACAAGCACAGAGCACACCAGCAATCAGAAGTCAGCTTTCCACAAGTATCACCACTCCCTCAAGGAAGGCAGGGATGGAGAGTCTCTGAGGACAAAACAGACCCTTTGACTTCATTCCTGCATGTACACCTGGGTAAGACCAGCCCTGTTGTATTTAGGCTTTTGAATAGATAGTTCATGGGTCCTTACACCAGAATTAAGGGTAGTATCCCCAAGCCCCTCTCAAATGTACCAATTCAGAATCTCAAGAGGTGAAGCACAATGATATATATGTTTTTAAAGACGAAAAGTTTCCCTCAAAAGTCCCTTCCCTGAAAGTTTCACTGGCTGATAGTCACATAGTCATATCCCATACATTACCAGCCAGGAAAATGTCCGAGGATTATGTCAAACACACCAAGGACAGAGAGTGTCCCCTTTACTGAGCACATGAATGCTGGAATTTGTCGCACTCCGTGCGACATGGGGACAGTCGCTCGCTTGTAGTTTTGTATTCCTTGGTTGCCTCTTCAAGTCTACTTTTATGTATTACATCAAATGTCAAAAACTGGTTTTCCTCATTAATAAGCATTTTTCAACATCTCTAAGGCACCAGAGAAGCCAGAGAGAATTGACATTTAGGAAGAACATGAAAGCGATTGATTTTAGGATAATTTAAAAAGCCACCTGTATCCTTTTGCTCACATACCTCAACATAAATCACTGGAATATAAGCCTTGCTGGTGTGTTTGCTTATGACAGATTATTGTTAAGTAGCCCTTATATGTAGTGTAGAACTGAAATAACCAGATAGCTCAGGCTATCCTCAACTTCCTAACCGCTGGAGTTGTAGACAGGGGCCACCATGACTGACAGGTGTAATGCATCCAACCTTTTATTCAACAAATAGTTGCTGAGTACCTAGGATGCAACCAGATGTTGCATTTGGCCCCGGGGAGATATCATCAAATAACACAGACTAAAAGCCCTGCTCTGTCCTCATGGAGCTGACATCCTTAAGGGTGTGACAGAGAATCAATCAGTCAGACAAAGTAGATAGAGTTACTGGAATTTTGATAGAGGGAAGTTGAGACCAAGTCTCCCTGAAAAAGAGAACACGTGTGCAAAGAGGGAATAAAACAAGCAGTGAGCCGTGAAGACTTGTAAGGGCAAGGACCCAGACAAGAGGAAGCATGTGAACAGACACTGCAGTGTGTGTGCCTGACCCAAGCAACAGGAAGGACATAAACGAGGCTGGAGGAGAGTGAAGACAGCACAGACAACTGTGGGTTATAGAGAAGGTGGGGCACAGGACAGGCTAGGAGAGAGAACTTAGGCTTTAGTTTGAAGAGGGGAGGAGAACAACGGAGGACACGAGAGCCACCTGACCCTTTTTCTTTTCATTGTGATAACGTCATTGAGGAACTCTCTTGACAACAGGCCTGTTCCACTCCTTCAGGTATAGCCATGACTTTCGTGAAGGCCTGATACTCTCGTCCAGGTGAGGTATGCTCATGACTTGGACTAGGGCAATAGTGATGAGCACAAGAAGAATGTGCCTGAGTGACTGAGCAAAGGAGGAGTTTCTGTTAACTGGTCTGGAGACTACTGTGGGTGAAACAAGTGTGTGGAGAAAGACCTGTGACTTGCTTTAAACATGCTAGTTACGCAGCAACCATTAGCTAGTCAAGTAGGTGGGTAGCTGAGAGCGTGTGACACTTGCCCACATGTAAGTGGTGATTAAGATCAAAGGACTGGGTGGGAATGATCTGGCATTGTTTATCAAGGGTTTAAGAACTAACTACTCAGTTTATCCAACTAGTGGTTTTCTAGCATACTAAAAAAATTAGGCAACGAAGTAGTTAAACTCCATACATCACAATAATAAAGTATGAAGTAATCACTTTGTCAAAGTAATATGGAAGAATGCATACTCAGAAGTCCACGGAGTGTGTGCATATGAACTTTAGCTTATTAAATTCACAAGACTCGGGGACTACCCATTTATGCTATTTCAGTCAGCGGGTAAGAACCCAAGCCATTAACAACTGGCACCGGGGCCTATCGAAGACAGCAGGAAGCAATATCCCTGACTCAGCTTCTCCTCCAATCAAAACCCAAGCATCTTAGCTCCTCCTAGAAACTAACCAGAGCTTGATCAGATACCTATAGCCTACCTAGTATGAACAAGGGAGGGGCCACCAGAAGGAAGAGGTATAGTGAGTCCCCCGAAGAAGTGTTCAAAGAGGCAAGTAGGACTGCGCTCTTGTCCCCATGCCACCATTTTTTAGCTGTTTTAACGTTTTAGTTTGTCTTCTCCTAAAGTGGAGATGCTGCCATCTATTTTATGTAAGCCTTGAACGAAATAATTGTGAAGTATTTTTACAATTGCTCCTTTGATTTCTAACTTTGTCCTCAATAATCTTAACTACAATAAAAGCACAGGGTGTCCCAATACTTCTCTTTGCAGACTATTAGTAAATTAAAAGACGACTAAATAAGACTATAACTTGTAACTTTAAAAAGTTCCTAGTCGAATGAATGTAGTGATAATTGTTGAGTTCTCTTTAACTCTGAGACCACCAGGGGGCATCTCAAGAAATTAATTTTTGAGGAGAGTATAACAGTAGACTATAAAGTGTCTGTGAATTTCCAAATATGACCAGTTCTTTGGAAGCAGAGAATGCTGTGTTCTTGGTATGCACACCTTAGAATTCCAATGCGTATCCCCTGCAAACAGCAGAATTCTGCATTGGGCGTGCATCCCTTGGACTAGGTCACATACTTGGGGTAAGGTTCCAATTGTGAAGGACATCTGTAAATCCTGGGTCTTTCTTCCTCAGCTGCAGTCAAATGTGACCCTGCAGCTACACCAGGCTACTAAATCAAACAACTGAGAACAGGCATAGAGGATGCCTCCATTTTAACAGTGATGTTTGAGAACTAGTTTGTTAACCTTGTTGTGTCAATTATTTTTCCCATGGTGGATAAACAGCTAATGTGTAATTGAGCCAAGTTGATGGCTAAATTATGTAGCTTCAAAGCCCCAAATCACATTGCCTTTATTGACAAGTAACTTTAAATTACTAGTAATAAATAGCTAGAAGGTTTATTGTTTCTTCAATATGTTATAACTTGAACTAAATAGTGTAATTATTTAAATGTATAAAGTGTATCCTATTCAGTTAAAATTACACAAGTCACTCCGACTGTTGATATAGATCCAAGTGATATGTGTGGATCTGTCTATCTATAAATAGATATATATGTGCAAGTATGTGTCTAGTTTATATATGAATATACACATATACATGTATATGTATTTAATATTAAATACTACCCAAATGTTTCTACATGCTATATCTATAACATAATATTTAGGGTATCACATTCACCAAACAATGTAGGCAATTACAGTAACAGGGTGATTTTTTTTTTCTGCCATGTCAGACAAGTTTTCATGGTGAAAATAAAGGTGTCAGTTAGTATAGGACAATGGGACTACTGTGTTAACATGTGACCCTAGAAATAGGTCATTAGCCTAGCACTTAGTACAAAACATGTTTATGAATGGATTGATGAATGATAGTTATTTCATGAATGGAAAGGGGAGAAATTAAATACAGAGGACGAAATGTGGATGAGAACATGTTTTCTGACCACAGCAAGGAATTCTCTCTGTGGACTTACTTATCAGTGGGCTGTCAGGAAGCTGGCTGGTGGAGGATGTTCCAAAGAGAAGTGTGTTCTTTATGAGCAAGGTAATTTACTGTCACCAACAAGTAATATATGTATTGTGTAGTTGGTTATAAGTAAGTCATCTACAGAGTAATGGGGCAGTTAACACCGGCACTTAACCAATATTATTTACCACTTTGGTTGCTTCCCAATGCTATTTTCACTTTTTCTGTCCTTAGCATTTTCCTTCAGGGCTCTAGACATGAATGCTTTCTTCCTTGGCCTGAACTGAGCAGTATGCTTAGTGAGTAGAGCTCTCTGCCAGCTTCCCAGGGAATGGAGCCACAGACCCACCTCCTAAATTATACAGACAGCCAAACGTACCTTATTGTGCTTTAGAAATGAGAAGATATTTTTTATTTTAGGCGCATTAGCAAAGTTTAATCATTGCCATAAATTCATACTGAAGATTCAGCTTTCAATGTGTATTCATAAAAACTTTAAAAGAATTCTTCTATATCACTTAAATGAAATTGATATGGTTTAAATTAAAAAAAAACATACCAAAGGACCATAACCAGAAACTTTATTCAATTAATTCCCAGTAATGAATTAATAAAAGTATTGTCTATGAGACCCGCCACTGAACAATGTGCAGAAGGAGAGGCTTTGGAGCACATTATCTTGAGTGGGGTCCATTCACCAAAGCCTCCTCAAGGCTCAGGGCTCTATTCAGAAGAGGAGGCAAACGTAGTGTCAGAACCAGAGGTGGTGAATGAATCTAAGGAAAAGGTGTCTTCCGACATAAAGGGATTGGCGCACACATGAACTCACAGAGACTGTGGCAGCACACAAAAGGCCTGCACAGGCTCCAGCCAGCCAGATCCCAGCAGTAAGAAGGGGAAGTGGATGCAAGCTCCCATCCCTACTCGAAAGCTACCTGCGATTGATGCCTGCCAGCCAAGGAAAACTGTTTTCTCCAACGGAGTCCCTCTGGGTACAGTAACCACACTTTCTGGGAAGGCCCAGGCCCAGAACTCAATTGCATTTTTGTCTCATTTTGCTTTATTTGAATGGTGTTGTTGTCTCACTTTGCTTCTTTATTTTGACTTTTTGGTTGTTTTTTAATGTGTGTCTATTTGTTCATTGTTCTTTTTTCCTGTTTCTTTTTTTTTCTTTCTTTTGAGAGAGAGAGAGAGAGAGAGAGAGAGAGAGAGAGAACATAAACTCAGGAAATAGTAGGCAGAGAGGATCTGAGAGGAATTAGGGGAGGGGAAAACATGATCAAAATATATTGTATAAAATTATTAATTATTTTTCATTTAGAAATTTGTCTGTGTCTTTAGACCTAATGTGAATTGAATAAGGAAAACTTTTCTTAATTTTTTTGGGGGTAGAACTAAAAGTTTTATTACATTGGTCTTTATTGAAGTTGGTTTGTTGTTTGTTTGTTTGGTTGGTTGGTTTATTGGTTGTTATTGTTTTGCTTTTTTAAGTAAAGAATCCACTTCATTTAAGGGTTCTAAACTGTTCTCTTTCCTTTGAAAAATATGCCATTTTCCCACTCTATTGACTACATGAAAATGAACCCAATTGCCCCTGAATTTATTTTTTAGCTTCAAATCACAGATTGTATGTCATTCAAATAACACTTCTGTAAAACCCCCTTCTTCCAACTGAAAGGGATTGCAACCCCATAGGAAGACCAACTATATAAATAACCTGGACCCCTAGCAGTTCCCAGAAACTGAGCCATCAACCAAAGAGCATTCATGGGCTGGTCCATGGCCCCCAGCAGATATGTAGCAGAGGACTGCCTTGTCTGGTCTCAGTGGGAGAGGATGCACCTAATCCTGTGGAGACTTGATGCCACAGGGTGGGGGGATATAGGTGGGGAATGTCCTCTCAAAGGCCAAAGAGAAGGGAGATAAGGGAGAAACTCTTTGAGTGGGGACAGGGAGGGGGCAACATTTGGGATATAAATAAAATATTTAAGTAATTCTAAGTAAATAAACAAACAAACACTCCTCCTTATTTCCATCCAGTGAACTACTGAGGCTTGTGGAGTGCAAACAATGTCAGATAACACCCTAATGTTTCACATCAACTGTGCCCTGAGATACCCTACCCATCCAGGATTGGAAGCCATGTGCTCATAGCCCAGGACTTGGCGAAGGCCTCACTGTGACAGTCACACAGCAGCTTCATGTGGATAAGAAAGGCGGGTGTAGCAGTGTGCGCCTTCAGTCAGCTTTGTGTTAGGAGACTTTTAAAGGAGACCAACGTGGAGGGGAGAAGTGGGAAGAACACACCCAACCAGCACAGGATCCCTGTTTCCGTACAACTCAGAGAGAATGACTGATTTGGGTTGGTCGAGTTGCCAAGAGGGATGACTCAGGCATTCCAAACCAGAGCTGGAAATCAGGAGGATGCCTGAAGCCTGAAGGAAGAACAAATTGTCAAAATGTGATTGACTGTAAGGCTTCAAAATCAACTACACCAAAGATGAGCTTGGACAGTTGCCCAGAAGAGAACTGAATGGAGATGTTCATTTAGGCCCTGACGGTTGAAATAAAATAAAATGTAGTGATTGTACTCTGTTAGACATACAGATGTGTTAATGCTTTCCAATTTCCCCAACTGGGGATCTGGTGTCCCTCTCCCTGTCGCTCCTGTTTCATGCTTCACCAGTATTACTGCAGCTTCGGATGCTTACCGGCTGCCAGGTTCTTGGCAAAGAAGTAGGCTCCAGGTGGAGGTACCCTTCTCATAGCTGTGTGCATTGCAGGTGGCTGGGGAATGGCGTTTCACCTTGGAGATGATTTCTGTATCTCTCTCTCTCTCTCTCTCTCTCTCTCTCTCTCTCTCTCTCTCTCTCTCTTTGTGTGTGTGTGTGTGTGAGAGAGAGAGAGAGAGAGAGAGAGAGGGAGGGAGGGAGAGAGAGGGAGGGAGGGAGAGAGAGAGACAGAGACAGAGACAGAGAGAGAGGGAGAGAGGGAGGGAGAGACAGAGACAGAGACAGAGACAGAGAGAGAGAGCGCTCACATGTGTATTCCTGTTCTGCACATGCATCTTCAGTCATGCTCCACCTTGTTTGGTAGGTAGGAGTTCGAGGCAGTGTCTTGGGTAGCCCAGGCTGGCCTAGAACTCACTGTAATTCTCCTTCTTTCCTCCCCAGTGCTGTGATTGCAGGTTGTGTCTCCACACCCATTTCATGGAGCACTACAGATTAAAACCAGGTTCGTAGATAATAAGCAAGCACTCACAGGATTCACATCAAAGATGTTGTTCAAGGCAGCACTCTACACACCCCTCCAGCCTCTTAGATTTTGAGACAGGGTCACTCACTGAGCTCGAACTCTGTCAGCTAGGCTGATTGTCCATTGAGTCCCAGGAATCTGCCTCTCCAGAGCTGGGATACAAGCTTTCTGTGCATTCTGGGGATCTGAACTCTGGCCTTCGTGCTTGTGTCTCCCCAGCCCCAAGTCGGGAATATATTTTATCTGCTATTTCTTTGCTTAGTGGCTGCTTATCAGTTGAGTTTGATAATAAGCTTTCTGATGAGTGTGGTTTGCCTCTCTGTAAAAGTCAGTCTCAAGGAAGCTACACTGCTTTTCTTTCTCTTTAGGAACCACAAAGAAGGAAGTAAACATCATTGCTGTTCCTAACACAAAGCCTACTGAAAGCAACTCAGAAATTCTCATAGCCTGACTGTAAGAGTCCAGATCTATAGAATAAATAACTTCCGATAAGTGGTTTTTACAAACTGTATTAAACAAAACACTGAGACCAGCAAGGTGATGACTCAGGCAGGGAAAAGGGTGGTAGAGGAAGGTGGGAGTTCCTTCCACTCCTTATTAGTTTCTCTACCTGAGTCAGATAAGGAGAATGTTGAGCCCTGCCCCGTCTACTCACTCCCCACCACAGTCTAAAGTTTTCAGGAGCTAACGTCAAACAATTGGGATTTTTTTTTCCATCTACCAAAGTGGAAATGGTGTTGTAAGATACTCAAAGTTTAATTTTTTTTATTTTTTATTTTATTAACTAGAGTATTTCTTATATACATTTTGAGTGTTATTCCCTTTCCCGGTTTCCGGGCAAACATCCCCCTCCCCCCTCCCCTTTCTTCTCGGTGTTCCCCTCCCCATCCTCCCCCCATTGCCGCCCTCCCCCCAACAATCTAGTTCACTGGGGGTTCAGTCTTAGCAGGACCAAGGGCTTCCCCTTCCACTGGTGATCTTACTAGGATATTCATTGCTACCTATGGGGTCAGAGTCCAGGGTCAGTCCATGTATAGTCTTTAGGTATTGGCTTAGTCCCTGGAAGCTCTGGTTGCTTGGCATTGTTGTTCAAAGGGGTCTCGAGCCCCTTCAAGCTCTTCCAGTTCGTTCTCTGATTCCATCAACGGCGGTCCTATTCTCAGTTCAGTGGTTTGCTGCTGGCATTCGCCTCTGTGTTTGCTGTATTCTAGCTGTGTCTCTCAGGAGCGATCTACATCCGGCTCCTGTCGGCCTGCACTTCTTTGCTTCATCCATGTTGTCTAATTGGATGACTGTATATGTATGGGCCACATGTGGGACAGGCTCTGAACGGGTGTTCCTTCTGTGTCTGTTTTAATCTTTGCCTCTCTATTCCCTGCCAAGGGTATTCTTATTCCCCTTTTAAAGAAGGAGTGAAGCATTCACATTTTGATCATCCGTCTTGAGTTTCATTTGTTCTAGGCATCTAGGGTAATTCAAGCATTTGGGCTAATAGCCACTTATCAATGAGTGCATGCCATGTGTGTTTTTCTGTGATTGGGTTAGCTCACTCAGGATGATATTTTCCAGTTCCAACCATTTGCCTACGAATTTCATAAAGTCATTGTTTTTGATAGCTGAGTAATATTCCATTGTGTAGATGTACCACATTTTCTGTATCCATTCCTCTGTTGAAGGGCATCTGGGTTCTTTCCATTTTCTGGCTATTATAAATAAGGCTGCGAAGAACATAGTGGAGCATGTGTCTTTTTTATATGTTGGGGCATCTTTTGGGTATATGCCCAAGAGAGGTATAGCTGGATCCTCAGGCAGTTCAATGTCCAATTTTCTGAGGAACCTCCAGACTGATTTCCAGAATGGTTGTACCAGTCTGCAATCCCACCAACAATGGAGGAGTGTTCCTCTTTCTCCGCATCCTCACCAGCATCTGCTGTCACCTGAGTTTTTGATCTTAGCCATTCTCACTGGTGTGAGGTAAAATCTCAGGGTTGTTTTGATTTGCATTTCCCTTATGACTAAAGATGTTGAACATTTCTTTAGGTGTTTCTCAGCCATTCGGCATTCCTCAGCTGTGAATTCTTTGTTTAGCTCTGAACCCCATTTTTTAATAGGGTTATTTGTCTCCCTGCGGTCTAACTTCTTGAGTTCTTTGTATATTTTGGATATAAGGCCTCTATCTGTTGTAGGATTGGTAAAGATCTTTTCCCAATCTGTTGGTTGCCATTTTGTCCTAACCACAGTGTCCTTTGCCTTACAGAAGCTTTGCACTTTTATGAGATCCCATTTGTTGATTCTTGATCTTAGAACATAAGCCATTGGTGTTTTGTTCAGGAAATTTTTTCCAGTGCCCATGTGTTCCAGATGCTACCCTAGTTTTTCTTCTATTAGTTTGAGTGTATTTTGTTCGATGTGGAGGTCCTTGATCCACTTGGACTTAAGCTTTGTACAGGGTGATAAGCATGGATCGATCTGTATTCGTCTACATGTTGACCTCCAGTTGAACCAGCACTATTTGCTGAAAATGCTATCTTTTTTCCATTAGATGGTTTTGGTCCTTTGTCAAAAATCAAGTGCCCATAGGTGTGTGGGTTCATTTCTGGGTCTTCAATTCTGTTCCATTGATCTATCTGTCTGTCTCTGTACCAATACCATGCAGTTTTTATCATTATTGCTCTGTAATACTGCTTGAGTTCAGGGATAGTGATTCCCCCTGAAGTCCTTTTATTGTTGAGGATAGTTTTAGCTATCCTGGGTTTTTTGTTATTCCAGATGAATTTGCAAATTGTTCTGTCTAGCTCTTTGAAGAAATGGATTGGTATTTTGATGGGGATTGCATTGAATCTGTAGATCGCTTTTGGTAGAATGGCCATTTTTACTATATTAATCCTGCCAATCCATGAGCATGGGAGATCTTTCCATCTTCTGAGGTCTTCTTCAATTTCTTTCTTCAGAGTCTTGAAGTTCTTATTGTACAGATCTTTTACTTGCTTGGTTAAAGTCACACCGAGGTACTTTATATTATTTGGGTCTATTATGAAGGGTGTCATTTCCCTAATTTCTTTCTCGGCTTGTTTCTCTTTTGTGTAGAGGAAGGCTATTGATATATTTGAGTTAATCTTATACCCAGCCACTTTGCTGAAGTTGTTTATCAACTTTAGTAGTTCTCTGGTGGAACTTTTGGGATCGCTTAAATATACTATCATATCATCTGCAAATAGTGATATTTTGACTTCTTCTTTTCCGATCTGTATCCCCTTGACCTCCTTTTGTTGTCTGATTGCTCTGGCTAGAACTTCAAGAACTATATTGAATAAGTAGGGAGAGAGTGGGCAGCCTTGTCTAGTCCCTGATTTTAGTGGGATTGCTTCAAGTTTCTCTCCATTTAGTTTAATGTTAGCAACTGGTTTGCTGTATATGGCTTTTACTATGTTTAGGTATGGGCCTTGAATTCCTATTCTTTCCAGGACTTTTATCATGAAGGGGTGTTGAATTTTGTCAAGTGCTTTCTCAGCATCTAATGAAATGATCATGTGGTTTTGTTCTTTCAGTTTGTTTATATAATGGATCACGTTGATGGTTTTCCGTATATTAAACCATCCCTGCATGCCTGGGATGAAGCCTACTTGATCATGGTGGATGATTGTTTTGATGTGCTCTTGGATCCGGTTTGCCAGAATATTATTTAGTATTTTTGTGTCGATATTCATAAGGGAAATTGGTCTGAAGTTCTCTTTCTTTGTTGGGTCTTTGTGTGGTTTAGGTATAAGAGTAATTGTGGCTTCATAGAAGGAATTCAGTAGTGCTCCATCTGTTTCAATTTTGTGGAATAGTTTGGATAATATTGGTATGAGGTCTTCTATGAAGGTCTGATAGAATTCTGCACTAAACCCATCTGGACCTGGGCTCTTTTTGGTTGGGAGACCTTTAATTACTGCTTCTATTTCCTTAGGAGTTATGGGGTTGTTTAACTGGTTTATCTGTTCCTGATTTAACTTCGGTACCTGGTATCTGTCTAGGAAATTGTCCATTTCCTGAAGATTTTCAAGTTTTGTTGAATATAGGCTTTTATAGTAAGATCTGATGATTTTTTCAATTTCCTCTGAATCTGTAGTTATGTCTCCCTTTTCATTTCTGATTTTGTTAATTTGGACACACTCTCTGGGTCCTCTCGTTAGTCTGGCTAAGGGTTTATCTATCTTGTTGATTTTCTCAAAGAACCAACTTTTGGTTCTGTTGATTCTTTCTATGGTCCTTTTTGTTTCTACTTGGTTGATTTCAGCTCTGAGTTTGATTATTTCCTGCCTTCTACTCCTCCTGGGTGTATTTGCTTCTTTTTGTTCTAGAGCTTTTAGGTGTGCTGTCAAGCTGCTGACATATGCTCTTTCCTGTTTCTTTCTGCAGGCACTCAGCGCTATGAGTTTTCCTCTTAGCACATCTTTCATTGTGTCCCATAAGTTTGGGTATGTTGTACCTTCATTTTCATTAAATTCTAAAAAGTCTTTAATTTCTTTCTTTATTTCTTCCTTGACCAGGTTATCATTGAGTAGAGCATTGTTCAATTTCCACGTATATGTGGGCATTCTTCCCTTATTGTTATTGAAAACCAGTTTTAGGCCGTGGTGGTCTGATAGCATGCATGGAATTATTTCTATCTTTCTGTACCTTTTGAGGCCCGTTTTTTTTTTTTTTTTTACCAATTATATGGTCAATTTTGGAGAAAGTACCATGAGGAGCTGAGAAAAAGGTATATCCTTTTGCTTTAGGATAGAATGTTCTATAAATATCTGTTAAGTCCATTTGGCTCATGACTTCTCTTAGTCTGTCTACGTCTCTGTTTAATTTCTGTTTCCATGATCTGTCCATTGATGAGAGTGGGGTGTTGAAATCTCCTACTATTATTGTGTGAGGTGGAATGTGTGTTTTGAGCTTTAGTAAGGTTTCTTTTATGTATGTAGGTGCCCTTGTATTTCGGGCATTGATATTTAGGATTGACAGTTCATCTTGGTGGATGTTTCCTTTGATGAACATGAAGTGTCCTTCCTTATCTTTTTTGATGAATTTTAGTTGAAAATTGATTTTATTTGATATTAGAATGGCTACTCCAGCTTGCTTCTTCCGACCATTTGCTTGGAAAGTTGTTTTCCAGCCTTTCACTCTGAGGTAGTGTCTGTCTTTGTCTCTGAGGTGTGTTTCCTGTAGGCAGCAGAATGCAGGGTCCTTGTTGCGTATCCAGTTTGTTAATCTATGTCTTTTTATTGGGGAGTTGAGGCCATTGATGTTGAGAGATATTAAGGAATAGTAATTATTGCTTCCTGTTATATTCATATTTGGATATGAGGTTATGTTTGTGTGCTTTTCTTCTCTTTGTTTTGTTGACAATACGATTAGTTTCTTGCTTCTTCTAGGGTATAGCTTGCCTCCTTACGTTGGGCTTTACCATTTGTTATCCTTTGTAGTGCTGGATTTGGAGAAAGATATTGTGTAAATTTGGTTTTGTCATGGAATATCTTGGTTTCTCCATCTATGTTAATTGAGAGTTTTGCAGGATACAGTAACCTGGGCTGGCATTTGTGTTCTCTTAGGGTCTGTATGACATCTGTCCAGGATCTTCTGGCTTTCATAGTTTCTGGCGAAAAGTCTGGTGTGATTCTGATAGGTCTGTCTTTATATGTTACTTGACCTTTTTCCCTTACTGCTTTTAATATTCTTTCTTTATTTTGTGCGTTTGGTGTTTTGACTGTTATGTGACGGGAGGTGTTTCTTTTCTGGTCCAATCTATTTGGAGTTCTGTAGGCTTCTTGTATGTCTATGGGTATCTCTTTTTTTAGGTTAGGGAAGTTTTCTTCTATGATTTTGTTGAAGATATTTACTGGTCCTTTGAGCTGGGAGTCTTCACTCTCTTCTCTAACTATTATCCTTAGGTTTGATCTTCTCATTGAGTCCTGGATTTCCTGTATGTTTTGGACCAGTAACTTTTTCTGCTTTACATTATCTTTGACAGTTGAGTCGACGATTTCTATGGAATCTTCTGCTCCTGAGATTCTCTCTTCCATCTCTTGTATTCTGTTGGTGAAGCTTGTATCTACAGCTCCGTGTCTCTTCTTTTGGTTTTCTATATCCAGGGTTGTTTCCATGTGTTATTTCTTGATTGCTTCTATTTCCATTTTTAATTCCTTCAACTGTTTGATTGTGTTTTCCTGGAATTCTTTCAGGGATTTTTGTGACTCCTCTCTATGGGCTTCTACTTGTTTATTTATGTTTTCCTGGAATTCTTTCAGGGATTTTTGCGATTCCTCTCTGTAGGCTTCTACTTGTTTATTAATGTTTTCCTGTGTTTCTCTAAGGGAGTTCTTCACGTCTTTCTTCAAGTCCTCCAGCATCATGATCAAATATGATTTTAAATCTAGGTCTTGCTTTTCTGGTGTATTTGGATATTCAGTGTTTGGTTTGGTGGGAGAATTGGGCTCCGATGATGCCATGTAGTCTTGGTTTCTGTTGCTTGGGTTCCTGCGCTTGCCTCTCGCCATCAGATTATCTCTAGTGTTACTTTGTTCTGCTATTTCTGACAGTGGCTAGACTGTCCTATAAGCCTGTGTGTCAGGAGTGCTGTAGACCAGTTTTCCTGTTTTCTTTCAGCCAGTTATGGGGACAGAGTGTTCTGCTTTTGGGCGTGTAGTTTTTCCCTATCTACAGGTCTTCAGCTGTTCCTGTGGGCCTGTATCTGGAGTTCACTTGCAGCAGAAAAGTTGGTCTTACCTGTGGTCCTAAGGCTCAAGTTTTCTCGTGGGGTCTTGCTTACGAGCTCTCTGTGGCGGCAGCAACCAGGAAGATCTGTGCCGCCCCTTCTGGGAGCTTCCGTGCACCAGGGTTCCAGATGGCGTTTGGTGTTTTCCTCTGGCGTCAGAGATGTGTGCAGAGTGCAGTCTCTTCTGGTTTCCCAGGCGTGTCTGCCTCTCTGAAGGTTTAGCTCTCCCTCCCACAGGATTTGGGTGCAGAGAACTGTTTATCCGGTAGATCCCTTCAGGTTCTGGCGGTGTCTCAGACGCAGCGGTCCTGCTGCTCTTGGGCCCTCCTTTTCGGGAACCCAGAGGCCTTATACAGTTTCCTCTTGGGCCAGGGATGTGGGCAGGGGTGGGCAGTTTTGGTGGTCTCTTCTGCTCTGCAGCCTCACCAGGCGGTGAGGTCCCTCTCCCATGGGGTCTGGGAGCAGAGAGCTGCTGCGGGCCGGGATCTGCAGGTTTGGGACTCCTGGTAAACACAGGAAGTGCCCGGTCCTAGAGGAACTTTGCCTCTGTGTGTCCTGAGTTCACCAGGCAGGTCTCTTGCAGCAGAAAAGTTGGTCTTACCTGTGGTCCAGAGGCTCATGTTTGCTCGTGGGGTGCTGCCTACGAGCTCTCTGCGGCGGCAGCAACCAGGAAGATCTGCTACTCAAAGTTTTATTAATCTCTATCTGGATACTTGATCTCTTGACGTCTAAAGTTCAGAGTTTAAAATAGGATTACCAGAGCCTGCCCCTCATAACGAGCAACGGCAAAGTTGACACAAGCCAAAGAACCCCACGTCTCCTCAGTTTGTGCAGTCCGTATCTTCCATTGGCTTTGATGACCTTCTAGCCACCCATATGTTAAATTGCATTGTACTTTAAAGCAAAGATAGGAAGAAAAGTGAGGTAAACTTGCTTCCTGCTCTTGGCACTGACATGCTTAAACTAAGCTACGTGGGAGCTGTGTCTTTGAGAAGAACATGTGCAGTGTAGTTTTTGATCTTCGTTTTATAGATGTACATAAGTACTACAAGGCCTGTTTGGATTGTACAATTGAAAACAAATGTGAGCCAAATTTGTAGCACTCTGGGTCTCACAGGTTTGTAAATAACAGCTATCGTTAAGCATGTGACATACTGGGCACCATAAGCTAATGACTTTGGAGACGTGGATGCCCTCATGTTTATTATGATTTTGGTCTGCTAGTATTCCATCTTCCACTGTGGCCTCAGAATCTCTAGTAAGCAGTCATGCTGATAGGCATGATAGGTTATAATCCGTCATGGGTTCTCAGAACAAAGCAGCCTAATCTATTTCTTTTGCAATGACTCTCAGTCACCTTTCTGCTAAGTGCTTTATTTACGGTCCTTAGTTTGGGTTCTATTGCTGTACAGAGACACCATGACCAAGGCAACTCATACAAAAGAAAACTTTTAATTGGGCCTGGCTTATTACACATTCAGAGGTTTGGCCCATTGTCAACATTGCAGGAAGCATGGCAGCGTGCAGGCAGATATAGTGCTGCAGCTGAGAGTTCTATGTTTTGATCTGAAGACAGCCAAGAGACTGGAATTTCACACTAGGTGGAGCTTAAGCATGGATGATCTCAAAGCCTGCCCTCACAGCAGTATATGCCCTCCAAAAAGACCACACCTACTCCCACAAGGCCACACCTACTATTATTGTCATTCTCTATGGGGCAAGCACTCAAACATGAATCTATGGGGGGTTAACCCTACACAAACTACCACACTTAGAAATTAGCAAGCATCTTTAATAAGAATATTGCTTTAAAAATTATGGTTTCAAGGACTGGAGCGTTGGTAGCACACCAGTTAACTGTCCTGACTAATCTTCTAAAAGACCTGATTTGATTTTCTAATTTTTGCTCTGAAACAGCAAACCAAACTAATACAAACCAGAAGCTCATGAAATTGACAGTGTGGGTAGCCAAAGACAAGGGTAAAAAATACCTTTCATGAAAGAAGTCATTCCTTTTTGAAGTTTTGAAATCTGTGCATCATATTTTACAAAAGGAAGCTTCAACCAACTATCAAACCAAGCCAGAGAGACAGTATCAGCTTGGGACTTCCTCACATTCTCCTTCCCACACTCTTCCTATTGCTCCAAAGGACAATCCTAACAGATATTTTTTAATTTCCTTAGAAGACATGGCATAGAAGGTTTGTAGAAGCCATGCTGGCTATTGGGACTTTAAGATATACTTTCTGGATCCAGAACTCTGTGCTGTTAATAGTCAACCATAGTTCAATTGAATTAAGTAAAATTTTACTGCAGATGCTACAGGGTATCTCAGGGAATTAAAATAAGAGGTAAATATCTAAAAGCAGCCTGTATATAACTAAGTTTAAAGAAACCCTTATTGCAGACTCATATACACAGCACCAGCATTCTCTTCCCTTTCTTGCTTCCAGTGTTCCTGAATAGGAAAACTTGAGAATTAGCAAGCCCACCCATTGACAAATCTCACCTTTGGTATCCATGCAAGGGTAATCCAGGCTACTTGACCTCCTCTTCCTCTTCCTCCACCTCCCTCCTCTTCCCTTCCCCCTCTAACTTCTCCTCCCCTCCTCTTCCTCTTCTTCCTCCTCCTTCTTCCCTTTCTCCTTTTTCTTTTTTGCTACAGCAGATTGGCTTCCTTCAAATAACATAACCATGACTACTGTTTATTTGCTGGTTTTATGTTTTAGAGCTTTAACCACACCAAGCAAGATGGCTGTTCACTACTAAGTCCTGAAGAAAAACTCAAATAGAACTAGTTTTCATTGTATTGAGGAATTAGAAAATGCTTTGGTTACATTTGAACAAGGTGTCCAATCAATTCCTGACTTCCAGCTGTCTCATACTGTGTTAATAAGTTGGTTCCAGGGATTTAAATAGACTGGGCGGGGTAGTTCTCCACAGAAGCAGTGCTGGCATGACCACTGGTACGTGGCTACTGTTGCATAGATAGTCCATGCAAAAAATGCAGGAAAGTACATGATTCTAGAGTCCCATTTACCAGCTAAAACTGCCTATGATCTATTAGAACATCCAGTTAAAACTGTGCATTGCATAAAGTTCAGGATGGTGGGACAAAGTTACTGTACATAAAAGGAGCTTAGTGGAGAGAGACGAACACATCCATGGAACATCGCCAACATGAAGCAGAGGTCCCTGGACCTCCTGGCTCTTTACACATTAAACCCTTATGTTTCTCCCAGCTGCCTCTCTGTTCCCTCCTTACACCTCTTTTTAATATTTTCTTCCAAATGAAGTCCTTGTGTGTTACTTATGAGACAGTCCTCTTTCAGAGAAGCTGTGCTGTACATGAGACAAACATCTAAAATAAGGCAAAGGTTCTTGTGTCTCCTTGTTCTTTTCTTGGGATCACAGAATCTGATAATTGAAAAGGGCCAACCTTGAGAGTCATCACAGCCACCCACTGTCAAATCTTACCTCTGGTATCCATGACAAGAGGAATCCAGTGGCCATTTGTCAAAGTAGAACCTACCACTTTTCAGGAAAAGCCATTCAATCTTAAAACAGTTGTCCCTATTACAAGTGCTACTTTCGAGAACCTCCAGCTGGCTGAAATCTGTCTTCCTTGGCTCCTTCTATCTCTCAGTGCCAGTTCTTCCACCTGGAAACAGAGAGTTCCTGTCAAGAGAGCCACTCTGCTCGCTGCATTGCTCCCTAAGACTATTGCCCTCAGTTCAGCGTCTTTTCAAACTGTTCTCTATTTCTGTAATATAGGACATCAAGTCCACCATTACCCTGAATACTTTCTTTTTAAAAGTTTTCTCATGTGTTTCTCTTATTTTCCACTTCATATCTACCAATATTTTTTTTAGATATGGAAAGACCACACAGAAGAACAATACTTGTCACTGCTTTCATTATAGCTATAGAATTTCTTGTCACAAAAATTACTTGTACCTAGTAGGAGGACCATGCCTGTGCTCTCATGCTCAAGATCGAAGAGTAATTTGGTTAAAGAGTAATTAAGTTTAAATGGAAGGTATTTGAGTTTTACAAGTGTGTTGCTGGGAGGAGGGAGTGTTGACATGAAAATTTAGGTATCAGTAGTTAAAATTGGGATGGGATGGAATGTGGCAATTTACAAATTTTTGTAATTTTTCAAATTGAATTTTTTTATTTCCAATACCGACACCCATATGCTCTACTAAGTCAAAGTCTGTGGGCAAAACAAACCTGTATCAGGAGTCACACTTAACAAACTTTTGTTATATGCACAAAAAGGACTCTAAGGTAACATCCCAAACAGCAACCCACCCTAGAGGAACTAACAATGTAGAGACTGTAACAGAAATCTTTGCTCCCTCCTTAAGGGTGTCATTTAAGTCAATGAATTGATAAAAGTAAGAGGTTATGATGTTGGGGTGGGTAACACGACATGGTAGATTAGCTGGAAGAGGCTCTTAATTTTTTTGTTCTAGAAGCATAAAGAAAAGCAGACTAAATTTGAGGAAGTTGGAGTGAGGTTTGCAGTCATTCAGAGGCACTTCTGACCCGTGTCAAATAGACACAGTACATCTCACTTTTACTTGTAGCCGCGTAGGGACTCGTCAAGAGGATGGGTTACTTCAGAAAGTAGATCAGGATATTCTCTTTCTATAATTGCATGGTGAGAAGGAAGATATGGCATGTTAAGCTTCTTGAACAGTACAGTTTAAAATTTTAACTCCAAAAATATAAGAAAAATAGTGATTTTTAGTCAATCAGAAGCATTTGACACTCATGAATAATTTATTTTTGTCTGAATGTATTGCCACAGTACCCTCAGTGCTTTTCCTCTGCTAGTCTTCAGAACCGTTGTCCTCCTCAAACTAGCTCCCCTACCCCAAATAAGGGGGTTTAAAAATACACAAACTGAAGATGGAATGGGAGATCTAACCTCACACGCTCAGAACTGACTAGTAAAACGAAAATTACACTGCCTTGCTGACCTCACATGGTTCAATCCACGATGTTTGGGTTTAACTCTAATCTTATTTGGTTACCAAAATTGAGGGAATACACAACCTCAGACAGCTTGAAGTGACCTACAACACAGAGGAAATAAAAACACCTTAGAGTGAGAAAAGTTCTGTGTGTCTATAGGTAGAACTTGTGGCCACATTTCTCAGGTCACTCAAGGCAATCCAGACTCAAAATCACTTAGCCACCCTCTTAGTGTCATAAGGGTGTAGACACAGGATTCTTACTGTCACCCTAGAATTACAAACTTCATAATTAGCATTCTGGATTTGATATTCATTTTCTTTGTTCATAAATAAAAAGTAGAGTTGCCTGATATCAATTTCCTTGCTTATATAAAAATATTTTATTTCTCCAATAGGTTGTTTGGCTTTTACAAGGGAATTATCCCACCGATTTTAGCTGAAACACCAAAAAGAGCCGTCAAGGTAAGTACTGTATGCTTTGTCTCCATGTAAACAGAGTTCAATGACAGCTTCAATATCAAGGCACCCATAGTAATCAAGGGGAGGCTTGATTCACTTCCCTTAATTCACATCACTTAACATAAACACTAAAATTTTTTTTGATTGGTAGTTTTCTTTGAGATCTGTACTGTTCAGACTTGGAGACCAAACAGTAAGTAAAATCTGTACATTAAGCTACATGAAGCTGGGTGTAGGGGCACACCTTTAGTCCCAGCATTTGGGAGACAGAGGCGGGCCAATCTCTATGAGTTCAAGGCCAGCCTAGTCTATAGAGTTTCTAGAACAGCCAAGGCTATACAGAGAAGCCCTGTCTCAAAAAAGCAAAAAAGAAGAGAAAATACGCGAGATTACTTTTTCCATATAGATTAATTCTGCCATTTTTGTTAACTACTGCCTTTTCTATACACATGTTACTGAGAATATTGTTTAGGCTGCTTTTATTACAATAAAGAATAAAGTTAGAAAATATTTACACGTGAAGGTATTTCCTTTTACTTTTGGTGCTGGAGATGGGACTGGGGACTTGCACACACCAAGCCCAGGCTCTCCCACTATCTCCACCTCCGCATTGTATGAAACACGGAGAATGTGCAAACCGGCATTGAGTAAGCAGCTTCCCCACCGAACACAGGAATGCTACTTCAAACTCCTGGTCGGAAAACCTGCTCAGAGACGTTCTAGCAGTTTTCCTGATTCGAAGTCTCTTTTCTGGGGACAGAGAGAGAATATGGACCATGGTTTCAGCATAGCCTTCTTCACTCTCAGCCAGAAATCCAGTTATTTGTCCTTCATGAGGAATGACAATGTCAAGCTTTGGGCCTCCGGAATTGTGTGCGAGGATAATTATACCAGCCGCCATACACTCCGCAACTCGAATCCCTAAATGCTCGTTCCACATGGTATGCAGAGCGATTGTTGCTTCAGACAAGTCATTCTTCAATTCATCGAATGAAATGTTTATTTTAAATCCCACGTCTTCTTGAACTCCCAAATTCTCAGACAGTCTTCTCCATTGGTTTACTCTAAACTCATCATCTTTGTTGCGACATCCTCCAATAAGGACAAGTTTTAGAGAATGGGGGGACTCAGCTGCCTTCTCATTTAGCAACTTAGCAAAGGCTTTTGATCTGCAAAGCATGATTCTTTTCTGGCCTGAACTGGCCAATGGAAACCAGTAAATGCCCTGGGGTCACCTTTTTCTCATGTAAAGGGATGTCCAGAAATGTCTGCACCTCACAAGGTGGATAAACAATGCTAGTGCAAGCCCGACCTTCCACAGAGAGAGACTATGGTTTAGTGTCCGTGAAGAATTAACCATGAGTATGTCACTGCAAGATCCTACAAGGCCATAAACAAAAGCAAATAAATAGTAATAGATGAATTTTGCTTTGCTGAGGAGAGCGTTTCTGCTAATGAAAACAGCATTATTAAATCCAGGATTTTCATCCTTCACCACAGACAGCAAGTCCGTGCTGATAGTGGGATAGTGAACATAGCTCCCAACTTGGTAACCTCCCACATATTTAAACAGAGGGAATGTGAAGGCGTATCCCATCGAATCGATGTAAACATCGGGAACACACTGCATCAGAGCTTCCCAGCCAAGAAGACTGGATCCAAGACTTTGGCCATGGGAAGGGAGGATAGCGAGAATCTTCCACAAGGTAGCATTTCCTTAAGAAAACACACTGCACTGGGTGAACCGACTTGATGTTAAACCTTCTGAAAGCGCCTTCTAGTATCTGTTGACCACTGACATTAATGTCACCAGTATACATAGCATAAACTGCATCAGGTTACCTACTTTTTCTGCAGGGCTCTCAAAGCACACCACAGAACTCTCTTCCTCCGCCTGCGTTGCAGTATGGATAGGAAAATGCAACCACCATTTAATCTTTTCCATTTTTGTTGGTTGAGGCTGACTTTTTCTTTCTCTGTAGATGTCTCCTGATAACCCAAAGGCCAATGACCAAATATACACACAAAACTCCACATATAATTAGTCCAGGAAAGAAGAGTGAATAAAAAAATCTCAGCACTGCGTATATGCACCAGCTCCCTGTGTCTGCCGCCATCTTCAACACTAAAATTTTTAATGCAGAAATTGTAGACTAATACTCATTATAATTAAACTTGGTCAGTCTCTCAAATATACATATTTATTTGTAAAATTTTTCCCAGGCAAAAGTGTAATGAGGAACACACACGCACGCACACACACACACACACACACACACACACACACACACACACACACCAGTGTCTAAAACTTTGGTAATTAAATCACAAACCCACAAAAAAGCCTGGACCTCTTCTCAAGCAATTCAGAGATGTCCCTTTGGAGCAGTGAATACTAAAGAAAAAGAAATAGACTATTTATTTGTGTATGATTCTCAAATAATATTTCAACAGGTCAACTTTATTCCCCCCTTCAATATCTTCTGTTAAAATTCTCTTTTGTTGCCTATTACTTGCGTTTCGCTAATGTATAACTGGAGATTCCTGTACTCCTTGCTGGTGTTCAATGTATGACTATGAATGTGTACCAGGCCCTTGAAGGATGAAAAGACCTGCACGCTGTTTCCCATGTGTTCTTCCAGGCAAAACTCCTAATTGCAGTAGCTCTAACTGGCATGGCCCTCCCACCCCACCCCCATCACTGACATCACCAAATGCGGCTTTGTCTTTCTATAAAAATAGCCTAAGAATAGACACAAAGACTTCCTTTCCAACTTTATGCCATTTATTTTAATGACATAAAGCTTTTTCACATACTCAATTTTTATCCCCAGTGCTCCTGAAAAGGGAGAAGGAACAGCTTACATGCTGTTACTGAGTAAATGAAGGGGTTGACTGGGTTTGAAAACAGGACAAAGTAACCAACATATATACACAAACATCAAACTTTTGCATTATGTCAAATAGTAGCGTAATAGAATTTAAATCCAGGTCTCAAGTTCAGAGAAGAAAGCTTCCGAGTACACTCTCCTGTAATCGCGTCGTCTTTGTGGCCCTGGTTTTTTATGCCTTCCTCATATTATTGCTTCAACACAAATTTCATTACGAGGATCTGAATCGCAGTCAAGGATCTGGAAAAAGTTCACCAAAGTACACAAAAGGACTGAATTGAATTATGAAACGGCTTCACTTGATAAAAGATTGCCCAAGTAAACAAACAGAGCAGAGTTCCTGTTCAAAAGGAAAGTCACTTTGTCTCCCTGGAATAATATATTCATTTGTTCAGTGTTTTCCATGTATAAATAAAGTGAATTGTAATTAAACTTCTTCCTGCAGCCGTTTCTCTTAACGCTATATATTGGAGACAATTTACACTTTAAGAGGATTAAGTTTTATCAATGTTGAAAAATCTTTTACAAAAAGAGAAGAAGAAGGAAAAAACAAAACCTTGAGCTTTATAAAACTGAGTTAGTCTCTGAAAAAAATAATAGAGCTGTGCTCCGTTCCAGAACAATGGTTAACAGATGAACTGTTGGGCAACTGGATCTGGTGGATGTGTCCCAGACATCTTGTAGCAAGTAGATTTTTACCTTAAAATTATTGAGACATATGGTAAGAACGTTGGCTTTTTAAGTAGAAGTTGCTGTTAAGTGTATCTTTGCCAGATGGATAACACCAGTTTTTCAACACAATTTATGAAAACATTCATTTTATGGATATTTATCTCAGGATTTGTGAAGAAAGCAACCACCTTATTGTAACCACTTCATACCTCATAAACTATTTCATTGTGTGCCATCGAAGTTTATCTCAGAATAAAATATTCAAAAATTGGGGGAGGGGCATCTACATGCATATACCATGCACTTATGTCTTTGTTGGGATGAACTCTTTAGTTATAATTGTTACTATGAGGGATTGGGGATTTAGCTCAGTGGTAGAGCGCTTGCCTAGGAAGCGCAAGGCCCTGGGTTTGGTCCCCAGCTCCGAAAAAAAGAACCAAAAAAATAAATAAATAAATAATTGTTACTATGATCAGAAACCAACAACATTATGCTTGTCTATATTTTATTGTTTGAAATGAAGTTCGTCATTAAAGTAATAAGAATTAAATTTCAAAAATTAAGACAGAATCAAACTGTAATCAGTGAACAGAAGTGAAGATTTGAGCAGAGGCACTGGGAGGTGGGAGACAGTATGGCTTCTAGGGTCTTCTATTCGGTATCCCAAGGCCAGAAATGCAATTGTTTTCTGTGCTCAAATTTCCCTATCATAACCAATCTCATGGGAGGTTATAAACTGTGAAGGCCTGTTGCTCACTATTGTGTTTCTACACCTACTGTGTGCAGAACATAGTTGGTGTATAAATAAGTAAGTGAAACAGGAAGACATTTATAGGGAAAAGAGTTTATATGTAGGGATGATCTCTTCCATTTCTCCAAACCCCACGTTTACTATCCAAAGCGTCCTGAATGCCAAGACTTCACTTCTGGTTGGGATCAGTAACAGGACCAGAATTACTGTCCCACATGAGCAACACCATGAACTGTAACAATGAGCAAAGTACATGAAAGACACTGACTCACAGTGAAGGGCAGTAAATCTGGGAGAGGGGAAATAAGCAAGATGGGCCCTATGAAAGTCCCAGTGTACTGCCTTGAGCAGGTTTTCAAGGCCCTAGGGAAGAAGGGAAAATAAAGGCAGAACCCAGTAGACTCCTTGGGTCAGTCAGACCGTAAGAATAGTAAGGTTATTGGAGTTGATGAGGGGGGTAGGGAGACAGAGGTCTTCAGAGAAACCCTCTCAAGTATTCAACCTTACAAGCCTCTGAGAGAGTTCCTACCACCCAAGAAAGGACTAACCCAGAGAATTAGAGATCAGATAGTGTGCAGGGCTAGCAGCGGTCCCTGTGCCTGACAGCCAATCTGGAAAGCTTCTGCTTTCAAAAGGCAATGAGAAGAGTGCTCAGACGGATTTGCCCTAAGAGTAGGGATGTGTCCTGTGGTGAGCACCTCTCGGCCCCCATTTGTTAGAAACAAGATTTGAATGACTCTCGTACAACCCATCTGTGTCTGAGCACAGAATGTCCAGGACGTTAGGTTTTCCAATGGGCTGCTTAATGAGCATGATTTGAAAACAAAAAGAAAAACAGAGACAGAAAAATAAAAGACTAGAAGTCCCAGGCATCCACTTGGAAATCTTCATGAGTGTTGATAGAGCTGTGGGCTGAGTCCATGTCCCTAGACTTCTCGTCATTCCAGTTTTGTCTTACATCTTTGAATTAGCAGAAAGCCAAATAGGGAGAAAAGGACAAACACTGAACAAATGCATCTCACACTCTAAATTGCTAAGGAAATGAGATTTCCATGAGACCTATCATCTCCCAAAACATTCGACCCAACACCAGCATGGAGGAATGCTTCCCAAATGATTATTCATTGCACAGGGAGCCAACACAGTGACTAGTGCGATAATGCTCATGAGTACGTGCTAGCCTCTTCTTTTTAAAAACAACTAGAGCTTGAACACAGGACATTACTATGCTAGGAAAGCACATTCAGTGAGGTGCAGCCACAGCCCAAACTCTATCCCAGTGGTTCTCAACCTAGGGGTTGCCACCCCCTTAGAGTTAAATAACCCTCTCACAGTGGTCACCTAAAACCATCAGAAAACACAGATATTCATGTTAAGATTCATAACAATAGCAAAATTACAGTTATGAAAAAGCAATGAAAATAATTTTATGGTTGGAGGAACTGTAATAAAGGGTCTCAGCATTAGGAAGACTGAGAACCACTACCCTACCCTCTTGTCTGATAAAATTGGCATCTCGATTCACTACAGCAGCACATACAAGGTCTTATCATGTCTATGGACCACTGTAGACTTTCATAAGCTAAGCATCAAAGGTTCCTCTGTTAATATAAGTACAGGCAAGACAGAGAAACTAAATTTTTTCAAAAGTTTTGTGTCAGGGAATCCTACTCAAATTCGAACATTTCACAACAACTCTAATAGCTAAGTTTATGGTTGGACAGGTGAAGCAATATCTGGATGTCTTCTACAAATGTGTTAGAAAATAGGGCATTTTCTTGGAAAGTTGTTCATTGAGAATGCATACAAGACCAAGGGTTTCAGGCCTTGATTTTGAATCACTGCCATAAGAAAGAAGTCTATTGATGTCTGGGGAGACCGAAAATGGTCATGGTAAATGGAGGTTGTATGGTTCATTTACTGCTATAAGGGATTCCATCAGATTTTCTGTAAGTTATTATAACTACATTTGAAAAATGTGAATGTTAAAATGGGATCTAATGGCAACTGCCCCAGACAGGATTAAAAGCTGTGTTAGACGGTTCATCATTTTTAAATACTGATTAATATAATGATTTACTGAGGGGTTTTCAGCCAATTAGAGAGCTTGTTGCAGGAAATTGTTATAAATCTCTAGGTTTGATTTTGTTTCACAGTTTTCCACCTTTGAGCTGTACAAGAAATTTCTGGGATATATGTCACTATCACCAGGGCTGGTAAGTGAGAATATTTATTATACTTAAGTGTGTATGTTATTTCATAAAGCAAAATCCAGAAACAAAAACCCTCTTGATTCCCAAATCCCAGCTACTAAAATATGAATTTGAGTTATTCAATGGTCAGCTACTTGCTGAAAGCCATCTTCATAATAACTCACAATCTGGCTATTTTATGGCTCTCAGTGATGAATTTATGATAATAATGATATGTCTGGAAAGGCCTCTATGATATACAGTCAAGAAAATAAAATAAAGACTACATTCACCTTTGGAAACCAAAACATGCATTTGTTTACTTACACACTGCATGTATCTATTTATGCAAAAGTCAAAATGCCTGAGATTATTTCCTAACAGGTCAGTTTCCCAGCTGTCGCAAAAGCTGTAGTAAATATAGGACTTCAAGTCACTTGGGATAAAATCACTCTGTGGTCAGAGGCAGACTGAAGGGCCTTTTATTGGAACGACTGTAAACAACTCAGCCGGGGAGAATAGGGATCCTACCATGACACAGCTCAGGTATTTCCCAAGGCTCGCTTGGTGACTGGCCATTGCCCTGTGCCATAGCTCCCTTCTTTTTTTTTTTTTTTTTTTGTTTGTTTGTTTGTTTGTTTGTTTGTTTTTTTGAGCTGGGGACCGAACCCAGGGCTTTGCGCTTCCTAGGTAAGCGCTCTACCACTGAGCTAAATCCCCAGCCCCCATAGCTCCCTTCTTGATGACTTTGCTCCCCTTCATAAAGCGTGTTAAATTGCGTAGAGCAAATGTGTGTGCACTGAGAGCCTGAGAGCGAGCAACTGCATGAAGCTCCTCCCACTCTGAATCTGCAAAAGGTGATCAGTGCATCGTCCCTCTACACGGCACCGAACCGCGCAGCCTCTGGGAAAAGCCCTATTTGGTTGTTAAAACCTCAAAATTCCACTGGAAAGGCACCGTGCTTGCCTCCAGCTCTTTAATTATGGTTGTCTCCGTGTACGGTGGAGTTGCAGCTGATAAAACCACTGTGAGGCAAAAGGAAGGGGTACATCCAAGCGTCACAGCTAAGCGATGGAATGCATCCTAAAGAGTTGCTGCTTACTTTCCTGGAAGGACAGCCCGCGGAGAACTGTAGCATTTGTCTACCCAGCATCCTGAGCCCTTGTGGCACTGCTGGCCTGGGAAAAAATCAAAATCTAAAGTGTGGACTGTGTTTTATTTTTTCACCATCACAAACAACAATGACAATAACAGCAATATTGGGTATCAGGGACCATATATCCTTTTCTCATGAAGTTCCTTTCAGAATATTTACTCTAACAAACAGACTGTCATATTCCTTATCCTCAAAAATCTTACACGCCCACTTTCTAGGGAAAAAAAAAAATCGCTTTCTAGACAAAAGCTTCCAATCCAGCCTCCGGAATAAATGGAGCAGCTGGGAGGCATGCTCTCCTATAAGAAGCCGTTATGCCAGCAACCTCAAATGGATAGGATTTTGTTACAAGCTTGGAGTGGTGGCATTGAATCCCAGTATTCAGGAGGAAGAAGCAGGAAAATGGATCTCTGTAAGCACAAGACAAACCTGGTCTACATAGTGGGTTCTAGAACAACTAGAGATAGATGGTGAAACCCTGTCTCAAAAACAAATATGCATGTGTGTATGTACATGCTTGAGTGTATGTAGGTAAGTGTGTGTGTGTATATGTATTTCGCAGTATCTTTCCTAAAATAATTCTTAATTCTGGAAACCTCTTGAGAAAAAAGGAGGTTAGAGACATCCCAGGGGGCGTAGATAAAACGTGGTCTCTGAAGGCCCACCTGGCTGTTTCCGAGCTGTGCTCAGATGACACGTGAGGCCCTGCAGGTCTTCTGACTCAAGGTTTGAAACGGAAAAGTATTTGGCCGTTCCAGCTACTATAAATGAACTCGTGTAAACCGTATCTGGCCCTCTTCTTTTCCTGAACTCATTTACTCTGGATTCCTGTTTGATGCAGTGAGGCATTTAGCCATTAAATATGCCCTGGTGCTCACATGAAAGCCAGGGAGACTGGAAACCCGACAGCAAAGACGTCTCTGCTACAATCTAAGTAACATGATCTGCTGATATCTGATCGATTCTTTTGACAAGGGACTGCTGAACGCTAGTTCTGACAGCAAATGCAGCTGAGCTTTACCGAGGGACAAAACAGTGAATTGCTTAGAAGATTGCTCTAGTGAGTAATAAAAACCTGGCATCTGGATTTTAACTTTCCCAGTCGGAACAGTTTGAAACTGGTTTGGTTCTCCCTCCACCCCTGCTTTTTGGACTCCATGGTGAAAGTCTGAGATAAATGAAAAAAAATATTTGTTCATTTACCCTATACAAATTATGCTTAAGATCGTAATGCAGTGGGATATATGTAAAACATCGTATTATTCCTTCTCTCCTAGAATCTGTGTGCAACTCCATTCTTCCTCCTTTCCGTGGGAAACCAGAGCAGTCATGCTTGAAAGCAATTTAAAAGAACGTCCATGCGTAACTCTGACCCCTGTAGAGAAACCAGAGTTGCTATCCCTATTTTACAGTTGAGGGCATGGGAGTATCCCGAGTTCTGTGGTTGGCCTGCAGCCCCAGCAGCACAAATGTCACCTGTGTGAAACTCTTCTCCAGACCACTGTCTCCCTGTGGCTCACACATGCAGGTGTAGACTGGATTTCAGCTGCCCCATCTCCCTGGCCCTCAACCGACCCCGCCTCCACTTTAAAGACACAGAACATTTGTTACCCCTATCTTCCTTCTTGTCGCTTATTTTGAAATTCTTGGAGACACTGATAAGAATAAGTGGCAGGCATGGCACGTTTGTAATGCCAGCTTTTGGAAGTCTGTGGCAGGAGGCTCACTAGGAGAGTTCAAGGACAGCCTGGAATGAATCAAGCAGATAGAAGATCTCCATTTCCCATGGGTTTTTATTCCTCCCCTATTTGGACACAAAACTGAGCTTCCTGGAATTAGTTTAGTAGCAAGGAATTTTAGAGTGTGAAGGGCTATCTCTCTCTCTCTCTCTCTCTCTCTCTCTCTCTCTCTCCCTCTCTCCCTCCCTCCTTCTCTTTCTTTTTCTTCCTCTTTGTGTATGTGTGTGTGTGCGCGTGTGTTGTCTGTGTCTGTGTAAATGTGTGTGTATTAATTATTGTACTCATTTCTAATGTACATTTTCTGGAAAACTTTTAGGTCTGTGTATAACAAAATTATATGAAATTTTTATTTTCTATTGCTAAAATTCTTGTTTTGTTTTGTTTTGTTTTAAGACAGTGTACCTTTATATAATCCTGGCTATCCTAGAACTTGCTACACAGAACCAGGCTAACATCATACTCATATATCTGCCCTCCTCTGCCTTGAGTGCTGGGATTAGGCTTCTTTTGCTGAAATTCAACCCATCAACAAAAAGAATCTGACATACAATCATCCTTTGAAATGTTCTGGATTTTAGTGGAGCCCCCCAGAACAACCCAGCCATTTTTAATCACAGTATTTATTACTCAACTTTTAGGTGCAAAAATAGAGTGATCGCTCCTTTAAAAACAAAAAACAGCTGGGTGTAGAGTTTTTCTACTCAGCATAGAGTTTGGCCTACTGTGTAAAAGGCCCTGACTCTGATCTTCTGGAGTGAGAATTAAAACAAAAAATAGAGACGAGACTGAATGAAAATAACTTTGTTTTTTTATAATCTTGATCAATAGCTCTGAGAACATGACTATTCATCTGCATGGTTCCAGTTATGTACCTGGAAGGTGGCTTCTTATAAACAGTTTTTTAGTGTTTTGATTATTTTATTGGTTGTTACATTTATTTACATTTCAAATGTTGTCCCCTTCCCAATCTCCCCTCTGCAAACTCCCCCTTAGCCTCTAAGAGGATGTTCTCCCACCCACCCACCCATTCTGGCCTAGCATCCCCCTATGCTGGGACATTGAGCCTCCACAGGACCAAGGGCCTCCCCTCCAACTGATGCCAAATAAGGCCATCCTCTGCTACATAAGTAGCTGGAGTCATGGGCCCATCCATGTGTACTCCCTGGTTGGTGTTTTACTCCCTGGGAGCTCTGAGGAGTCCAGTTAAGTGATGCTGTTGTTCTCCCTATGGGGTTGCAGTCCCCTTCATCTCCTTCAGTCCTTCCCTGAGCTCTTCCATACAGTTCCAGACTCAGTCCATAGTCGGTTGTGAGCATCTGCATCTGTATTAGTCAGTGCTGGCAGAGCCTCTCATTGGACAGCTATACCAGGCTCCTGTCTGCAAGCCCTTCCTGGCATCAGCAGAAATGTCAAGGTTTGGTGTCTGCAGATGGGATGGATTCCAAGGTGGGGCAGGCAGTCTCTGAATGGCCTTTCCTTCAGTCTCTGCTCCATTTTTTTGTCCTTGCATTTCCTTTAGACAGAAACAATTCTGGGATAAATATTTTGAGATGGGTTGGTGGCCCTGTCCCTCAATTGGGGGCCAGCTTATCAACTGGAGGTGGTCTCTACAGGTTTTATCGCTCCTCTGTTGGATATTTTGGATAATGTCATCCCCATTGGGTCCTGGAAACCTTTTGATTCCCTGCCCCCAGCCTGGTTCCTACCCCCGACTGCTACATATTTCTATTCACTTTCCTGCCCTTCTGAACTTTTCTCCTGTCTTTTCCCATACCTGACCCCCACCCCATAAACATTTTATTTGAGGTTCAATAAATGCATCTAAGTGAATATTTAAAAATGAAACTCTCCCTTTACAATTTAAAGCCTTTCATTGTATGCATAAAGATGTTTTAGGATCCACCTTTAACCAGTCAAACAGCCTCCACTTTTGTTAAAGGGAAACATCATTGTTGATGGGGCTTTGACATTTTATTTTGAAAACATTAGGATGTGGTTTGTGGCTTCTGTAATTTCTTCTCCATGAATTGTCAGCATCTAATCAAGAATTCGAGCTGTTTAGTAATGGTATATGGTTCACTTGGGGGGTTTCTTCATCCTCATCCTAACTTCTGCTACATTGCATAATAAATAAAATGCTTAATCCAACGGGCGCGACCAGTTGTTTTAAAGCATTGGTTGACTTATTTTTCTAGACATTTCCCATTGCTGGATTAGGATCTGGACTAACAGAAGCCATCGTGGTTAACCCTTTTGAGGTGGTAAAAGTTGGTCTACAAGTCAATCGGAACATGTTCACAGAGGTAACCATTTAATGTTTTCCTACTATTAAGGGAATATTAAAAAAAAGTGTGTGTGTGTGTGTGTGTGTGTGAGTGTGTGTGTGTGTGTGTGTGTGTGTGTGTGTG
Source organism: Rattus norvegicus (assembly GCF_021556685.1). Taxonomy (NCBI): domain Eukaryota; kingdom Metazoa; phylum Chordata; class Mammalia; order Rodentia; family Muridae; genus Rattus; species Rattus norvegicus. The sequence continues at coordinate 80,593,697 of NC_141539.1, read as the reverse complement.
TGTGTGTGTGTACATACTTAAAATTATGAACCAGGACCTTATGCACTTACAAACCACAGAAAAACATTCTTTAAAAAGGAGAATAAGAGAAGGTCAAATATCTTCCACAAAGCATCAGAAATGCATTAGGATGTGATAGATAAGCAAGCACACAGTCTTTATCTTAGAGTGCTAATGATAGTTATAGTGACGTGCTAGAGCTGTCCCCCACATTTCTCTTCACACTACATGAGAAGAAGCTGTAGCAAACTCACGGAGGTGATAGTGTTATTTTGCTTTGAGAAGGATGAAGTCATTTTTTTTAAATTACCTCACTCCTTTCCCCACCCAACCCATCACCCTCTCCAAAAGTTTCTGATAATCTGTCAAAGTTGTCTTTGGGTTAAACCTGAATGAGCAAGTGATGAAGCCTGCATAGACGTCACCATTGCACAATGCTGGGTCCTGACATCCAATCACTGATACACAACGTTCCGTGTAGACAGCTTCCCTTCCTTCTAGTTGCCTAATAATTCCCTTTACACTGCCAAATCTGACTGTTCACGCTGTATTCTTCTGGATTCTAAGCACAAAGCGTGGGGGAAACAGGGGGATTAGCATTCCAGGTCCCTTCCTAGCATTTTAAGTCCTTAAGTGGGTAGCATGTGGTATAAATTGGTCTGGGGTATCTGCTGACCTGGATTTTTCTACAGAAAGAAAAAATACCCCTGCCTACTACTTAAGCAGCTGGTAATGGGTGGAGATCCCTCATCTCCAGCCCACTTCCTGCCTGTTGATAATGCCTCAGGGTTCCCTGACAGCTTCTTGGGCAGGGGGTTGGAAGAAAGGGGCCTACTCACCTGTTTCTGCCAAGACCAGGAGTAAGGGAGACTGGGGAAGGGTAGGGCTGTTGTACCAGATGGTATCTACTCAGAAGAACTCGACCTAATCCAAAAGTTGTGTTTTGTTTTTTGAGTTTGGGCTTTTGTTTTGTTTTGTTTTTTAAGTTTTCGATGGTTTTCTGAACATCAGCAAAGGCTGAAAAACTCCCTGTATAGGCCTAGATCTTTTGTTTATGTTCTGTTTTCCAGGATTTCTAGCTTAAGAGAAAATAAAGGTGAAACTTAGTAACAGGAAAGGAGAGGGGTGCTTTTCAAATGCCCACATCAACAGGCAGCACCTAAAACAGTTCCCATTCAATCTGCCCAAGAAAAACTTGTTTATTAGAGTAGGAAAATGACAAGCAAGAAGAAAATTTTGGAGATCACTACTCTATGCTTCATTTTGCCCACGAGGAAGCTTGTCCTAGAGCAAAAGGAGCCAAGGGACAAACAGGTTTCCAGCTGGAGGCCCTTGTCCAGGCCACATGTAATACAGAAACAAAAATAGGGAATAGTACCAAGGAACTCTCACTAGAATAAAAGCAAGGAGTGTCCGCAGCACTGTGTTTATTCCTAATGCTCTCTCTGTCTCTCTGCCTCCCAAGGAGAGTCTGCCATGACCCCAGGTAAGAACTCACGCTGCATATGCCAATCCTTTGCTAGAGCATGTGAGCACCACGCCCACTCGACACAAACTTTCTGCATATGAGCACATTCCTAGTCCTTCTGTGCAATCCCTGCAAACTGCTTGTGTATTTGAATCATTTTTTAACTGAGGGATAGAGGGAGCTTGCTCGGTCCTTTATTTTGCAGAATTCATTGAACTGAACCCTGCCTCAAATTTACTTAAGATAGCATTTATTTCCTGCATTGTAAAATATTTCATAAATGTCAACAAACCAGAATTTAGCAAGATGATCATCATATAGATGATATAGATCAGCATTTAACTTACAGTAACTCAGGATCCTGTGACTGCACTAGGATTTAATTTCAATGTGGTACTTTCTAGGCAGTATAACACAAACTGAAAAGCTACTTAGCAATGAGTGGTAACCAAGCCTGTAATAAGCTATCAACTGCCCATGGGTCCTCATTTAGAGGTGGGGGCTCATAAACCTCCTCCTACCCTGCGCTAGAATGCTAACTGGTTTGATCTTGTTCAGGTTATCTTGCAGGCAATCACAACTCTTGTGAGCTCAAGGGGGTGCTAGCCCTGTCAGTGTCCAGAAGACAGCTTTGTGACTATCCTCCCAAACCTCTGGCTCTTACAGTCCTTCTGCCCTGTCTTCCATGATATTCCCTGAAGCTTGAGAGTGAGTGGAATGTGGACGCCCATTTCGTGGCTGAGCATTCCACTGCGAAGTATGCACTGAGATTCTACCCGCCATGAGTTCCATTAACCACAGTCTACACAAAGAAACTTCTCTGATGGAGTCTGAGAGCTGTGTTCTACAAGTGATAATGGATTCACCCATTGGGCTGTGAGATCCCCAACCATGGACCCATGGGAGATTTACAGTGGCAGGCATGGGTTTCCTCCTGTGGCACAGGCCTTAAGTCCAATGAGAAAGTGCTTAGTTACTCCATATAATATTTATGCCACTGTATTTTTAAAATATCTATTGACAAGTTGTGGCTTTTTTTAAATTACACTTTTCATTTCACCATCCTGGTTACTGACTCGGAAATAAGTAATTTTTGTGTTTTCATATATTCTAGATATTACCCTGCATCAAGTATAGCTAGAAAAGACTTTTCTCCGGTTCTTTAGGCTGTCTGATCGCTGCTGATAGTGTCATTTGCTGTGCAGAAACCTTTAGTTTCATGTATTCTCATTCATTGATTCTTGGATTTCTATAGTTTTATGCAAGAGAGTTTTATGCACAGTTATTGAATATACTCAAGGGTATTCCCTGGATTTTCCTATAGAAGTTACAGATTTTAAAGTTTTAAAATAACCTCTTAAAATAAAATAAAATAAACTCTTTCATTTTGTTTTATTCTGTGTACACGCTCTGCCTGCATGAGTCCATGCACCATATGCATGATTGGTGCTGGCAAAGTCCAACACCATTTATTGACGTGCTGTCATTTTTTCTTGACTCTTTGGCCATGCTATATGGGTTTATCTCTTGTTCATCTATTCTATCGTTCTACCTATGTGATTTTATGTTGACAGCATGCATTTTTGTCACTATACTTCTGTAGTTTATTTTGAGGAACATTTATCCACTGTTGGTGACAGTATAAACTAGTAAAACAACTATAGAAATCAGTATGGCAGACCCTCAAAAAATTAAAAATAGAGCTACCATGTGACCCCATACACCACTCCTGGGCATACCCATAAAAAAACTCTATAACCCAGCACAGACTTCTAGTAATGAGGGACACAAAGCCGGATTCCCCAATCCTCTGGGGATAATTGACTAAACCAGGCAAGGCCTCAAGTCGAGATATTGGGACACCAACCCACCAACAAAACCTTAAACCTTCAGTTTGTCCTACCTTCAGAATGTTCTGGGACTGGAGCCTAGCATCATCATCATGAGAGAGACCAGAGAGACTCCACACAGCAACTGTGTGGCACAGACTCAGAGTTCCAGAGCCAAACATTAGGCATAGCTCAGGGGATCCTGCTGAGGAGGCAAGGAAGGATCATCAGAGGAACCAGATGGGTCAGGAACACCACAAGAACATAGCACACAGAATCAACTGACCAGGACTTATGGGGGCTAGCAGAAATAAGGGAGTCGATACTGGTCTGACATAGGTCCTCTGCATATTCGTTATGGCTCAGTAGCTTGGGGACTTTCTAACAGTAGGTGCAGAGGCTGTCTCTGACCCTTTGTCTGCTTGTGGGACCCTGTTCCTCCTACAGGGTTGCCTTGTCCAGCCTTGATGTGACGGTATATGCCTCGTCTTATTGTAGCTTGTTATGCTGTATGTTTGATGTCCCTGAGAGACCTGCTCCTTTATGTGGGGAAATGGAGGCAGAGTGAAACTTGGAGAGAGGGTTTGGAGGGTAAACTGCAGTCAGGATGTAATATATGAAAGGAGAATAAAATTAAAAATAAAATAATAATGATGATGAAATCTAATTTTCTATAACCTAGGTTTTAATAGGTATGACCCCTATAGATTTATGTGTTTGAATGCTTGGCTCATAAGGAGGTGTGGCCTTGCTGGAGTAGGTATGGCCTTGCTGGAGTAGGTGTGGCCTTGCTGGAGTAGGTGTGGTCTGGTTGGAGGAAGTATGTCACTGTGGGGGTGGGCTTTGAGGTCTCCTATACTCCAGCTCTATCCAGTGTAGAATCCAGTCTCCCTGATGCCTGTGGATCAAGATGTAGAACTCTAGGCTCTATCTCTAACACCATGTCTGCCTACATGATGCCATGCTTCTTGCCAGGCATTTCTGTGTAGAGGTTAGAAGCACACCCTGGAGAGACTTCTCAGTCTAACTTCCTGGTGCCCTCATATTTCCTACTCTTCTGGTACAGAAGAATATTAAAATGTCCATGTTGATAAGGTAAGGTACAATTACACAAATGTATATTGTTAAATATTGTTGAACGTGTCTGATATATGAAGCTGCTAATGCAGTGTGCATATAGTGATGGCTTAATAAATGTGGTAGATATTATAGCATACTTTTAGTAAGATTGAAATGTGATTCTATACAGAGAGATCGTCATATGAGCTGGGCAAATAGTAGGCACGAACCAATGATAACTATTTGTGGACATGAACTGACCATATAAACCCTCTAGTTCAAGAAGAGACAAATTTATCTTGAAATATTATATCCATTAATATTGAGCAGCTGCCTCTAGGCAACAGAATAAAAATCAGCTTACTTAATGAGGGCCAGTCTTTTCCCTGTCCACTTTAAGTCATTCTCTCATAAAACTACCATCAATTCAGACTGAATTCTTCTTGTTACTTCATTTTACTTTTACTTTGCTTATAAATGACATTTAACTGTGCAGATTTATTGCAACACTATAGTGTTTTTATAAACACACATATATTATACATATATATATATATATCTTGGATCATGACCTATTCATGAATCATGTTTATTATTTATTATTTATTATTTATTATTATGAGAATATTCAGAATTCTAACAATTTCAAAATGCTGGATACATCATTTACCATAGCCATTCTACTATTACACAGAACACTAGTATTCCTACTCTCTAACTGTAGCATGGAAACTCCTTCTAAAAATTAAAAGCAAAGCTATCACTTTATTCAACAATTCCAAAGACTATATCCAAAGAAAATGAAATTTGGTGTGGCAGTGCATGCCTTTAACCCCAGCAATCGAGAGGCAAATGGTAAATTTCTGTGAGTTTGAGACCACCTTGGTCTACATAGCAAGTTCTAGGCCAGCCAGGACAGTATAGTGAAGCCCTGTCAGACACGGAGAAGGAGAGGGAGAGAGGGAGAGATATGAAATCAATATGTCCAAGAAATATCCTCACTCCCATATCAATTGCAACATTTTTTCCATAATAATCAGGGTATTATGTCCACTGACCAAAGAATGGTGAAATAAATACAGCACACACACACACACACACAGATATGCAAAATGGAATACTAGCCAAACACAAGAAGGAAGAAATTCTATCCTTCATGGTAACACTAATGAACCTGGAGGACATTATGCTAAGTGAAATAAGTCAGACACAAAAAGACAAATGTCAAATGACCTTAACTGTCTGTGAACTCTGAAAAAATTAGAAACACAGAAATATAGAGTGGTAGAATGGTGACCAGAGCCTGGGAACCAGGGGATGAGAAAAAGAAGAGAGTTGGTGAACCCAACCTCTACTCTAGCAAGACCAGTCTGCTTTCAAGCTGTTTACAGGATTTAAGTTCCAGTGCTGGTCACTATCATGTGAGTAGTAACTTGCGATCTGTTGGCTGTGAATTGCAGCAGAAAATAGAGGTGAAACTAGAAAACATTTGAGGCCACTTTAAGAAGAATTTGGCCACCATCAAGATCTTCCTCTTCAACAGCTGTGTGATGTGACCATGGCTTCTGCATCACTGTTCACTTCAGACAGTGGGTTCCCAGAAGGCTGACTTCACTTTCAGTCAATCCCAGCTACAGTTGTGGAAGAACAGTGCATGCATGCGTGGGCTACATGCAGAATGACCAGCTGGCTCCATACCTTTAAGCAAAGCAGAATGGGTTGCCCCACAGAGACTTATTCCGTATCCAGATAGCTCTTGTCCAGCCAACAGTGTGAATTTCTCAGGCATCCTGTCTAGGTTCTTTGCTGCTCTCAGGTCTGGGATATGAACTGCCACGGAATCCAACACCGGTTATTTTGAATTTTCTTATTTCCTCAGCCTGAGGTGGTGAATCAATGCGATCTTTTAAATAAGACAATTTCCAAGAAGCTCTCACAGCTGTGAGGGAGTCGGCTGCCGTGGAACGGAGCCTAAGAAAACAGCAGCCTATGTCATGCTCACTCCAGCACTTAAGTTCTCCTAAGCACATGTAGAGTGCTAAAGATATGGTATAAGGACTATACACACACACACACACACACACACACACACACACACACACACACACACACACACCACCCCCCCTAACCCTCCATCCCTGCTGCACAAAGCGTAGTCTAGGAGGTATGAGGTGTTAGGTGAATGGCCGTCTGGCCATGGTGGGAGGCATCACTAAGGAAGGGCAGGAAGCCCTCTGAAGCCTGGGAACCATGGCAAAGGCCACCTAGCTGAGGTCCAAGAGCTGGCAGAATGACAGCAAACCCTCCCTTCTCGATGATCCTGGTAGTTGAGTGAGAGGAGTCACAGTGCGGGGGGGGGGGGGGGGGACGCTGGTGCCTTCCCATCAGACCCTCTCAGGCACAGCAGGCACTGTGCTGATTCCCAACCGACCCTATTGGGCTCTCTGTGGTCTAGCAGATTCTTTAGCCAGTCAGAAATATGTTACCCACTAAATATGCCTTCCTACCCGGTTTAACCATAAACTATTCCAGAAATGTAAAGGAAATTGTGGTTACATTGGTTCCTAACACAGCCCTCACAACCTTAGAACTTATGTCTAAAACATTCCGATAGGTGTGCTTGTCTTCCTTTGGTTTCTTAATTACCGCCATATCGTTTAAAGGCCATAATCCCTGCCACACTTCCGTCAATTCCAACGCCAGAACCTTGGCCAGCAGCTTAATATTTGCAGCAAGTAAAGCAAACTGGTCTCGAATTTAAATACGCTTGACCTTCTGTGGGGAGCAAAGTAAGCGCAGCTTTATCATGCTTCGGTTTGGTTCAGTGGGTGTAAAAACATGTTCAGATAAAACTGAGATAGGCCCAAATTTCCCCCTGTCCTTCAGACTAAACCTGAGTGAAGAGTTTTCTCATTTGTAATCTCTTTGGTTTAGGACTAAGTTTGAGCACGGCTTTCTGTGTTGGAGGTGGTTTGCTCACCCGGTGTCGGCAGAAGTATGACTTTGTAGCTTGCCCACGCCATACCTCTCTGTCCTCTACCTGGATGCATTAGCTTTTTGTCTGTTTGGTTGTAAGAGGCAGTGTCCCCTACCACTTGTGCTAAGCTCAGTGATATTTGGCATGCTCTCTGCTAGCCTGGAAAATGTGACTTTTCCCCCAGGAGCAAAATCCTGTATGAATTGCTTTCCAGTTTTTCTCTCCGCTTTGAAATCTACTTCAAAGTTATTATTTGGCTAAAGGGTTATTTTCCTTCCCCGAGGTCTATAGGATTTGCCCCTGATGTGTGGCTGGGACACAGGTTTTTCTTTCCCTTTGTCTTTTCTGTCTGCATTGCACATGAGCATAATCATTCTAACCCCAAATATTAAACCAAACCTGTAGACAATTGAAAAGGCCTGGCTTGCTTCTATTTAGCCTTTAAAGACGTCTAATCCCAGAAAGAAACGGTCTCCTACCTACTTGCTCTGTAATTGTAATCTTAAGGCTTGATGAACAGATAGCAAATGGATAACTGATGGTGAATCTTTAAAGACAGAGCATTTTAATTACTTCAGGATTTGCTTGTGGTTTTAGATAATACTGCTGAATATAGTTCCGCACACTTTATTCTAGAATCTCAACAATTCACCAGAGACCAAATTGGAATATATATATATATATATATATATATATATATATATATATATATATATATTCGACAGATAGCTTAGTGATTACTTTCTCTGTAGATAATCAACGAATTCTTTATTAAAACATAAATAGATGTGCTTCATGAGCAGTTCCTTTACGAAAGAAAACAAGAAGTTTATGACATTTAGAGCCAATATGTGGCTATGCTTAGGAAACATTCGAGTCCAGTGATGGAATTGCTGACATCCATGATGATGTAGCAGGTGAAGATTTTTCTCGCATCACTGTAGGAGGCACTGCCTAGCCACTATTTGGCACCTAAACTGTCCTTTTCAGTCTCATGCTTACTGGGAGAACAGAGAATTCATTCCTATAGTTATCTTTCAATGAAGATAAAGGAGCCGCCAAGTTGCCTTTCTATTACCATCCACAGGAAATACACTTTAGTCTTCCACTTGGCTATGTCAGGAACTCTAGATTTTTATTTTCAAAAACCAAGATTTCAAAGCAGTAACAGCTCCCATTTATAGAACATCTATATGCCAGAAACCACAAGATGACCTACGTGATTTTTCCTTTTGCCTAATATTGGGAATGTGTTATGTACAGTTTAAATTACTAAAGCAATATATATTGCTTTCCTAAATCAAATAAGAGAGCTAGAGCAGGAAAAGTGCTAGCTGAGCACACCCATTTTCTCTCATCATACTGTTAGTCAGCCTGTAAACTCGTCTGCATTTCCCTGCACTAATCTGGTATTTCAGACCCTCCCAGTAGCTCTATAAGGTAAGGTTTGTCCCTACTTTGGAAATAGGAACTGACCAGTAGCATGAGCGCCACTTCTGAGCCAGCCACGTTGCTTCTGTTGGAATAAAGAAGCCCGGATAATCAAGATGCACAAGGGAAAATCCAGAGAGGGACTCTGAAGCTCCAATGAAGCAAAGGTCCCTCCCTGTTGCTAGCTTCCTTCTAGCAGTAGTCTCTGTGGCCACAGCCTGTCATCTTCCTTCACATTCTGCCAACAATACAGGGGTGGGCAGTGGCCCCCAAGATTCCCTAGAAGTGACTATGGAACATCAGCTTGGTGTTGATATAGCTTTGTGGCTCAGCATCTGGGAGCAGTTGTTGACATCCGATTGTCCCCCCTCTACAGAGATCAATTTCAGGCCTGAAGAGATGACTTGGTGGCTAGGAGCACTGACTACTCTTGCAGAGAACCTGAGTTCATTTCCCATCATCCTCATGGTAGCTCCCAACCATCCTTCCCTCCAGTTCCATGGGATCCAACATCCTCTTCTGGTCTCTGAGCACCAAACATGCATGTAGTCCGCATATATACATACACAAAGTCAAAATACTCACATAACTTATACAAAATATAAATAAGTAAGTATAAGAAAAAGAGAGAGACTAAAGAAAACTCAAGACAATGGCTGGAGGTATCTTTTTTCTTCATTAATCATGCCCGATTAAAATAAACTATCAAGGTTAATTAATGAGATATCCAAGCTAAGATAAATGTGTCCTTTGAAACACAAATTCTTCCTTTCACTTACATCCTACTCCTATGTGGAAGGAAGGTTTTTCTTTCCCTTTTTCCTCCTTTCAAATTTATGGAAATGCTTCGAGACCTGCTTTGAGTAATGGAAAGTATAGAAGACTGCCTCTCTCCTGAAGAGCCAAAACATTTGCCTACTTGAATGTGGCAACTGGGATTCCCTTCCACAAAGCAGTATTTCTCCCAAGGTTAACTTACAGAGCCTCAGTCCACTGGAGAAAAAAACCTCACCCCATTTGCTTTCCAACCACCTGATGCCACACAAAGCAACATTGTTACCCACTCAGCATTAAGATACCCCACCACTCCAGGGAATAGAGAGGCAAAGATTAAAACAGAGACTGAAGGAACACCCATTCAGAGTCTGCCCCACATGTGGCCCATACATATACAGCCACCCAATTAGACAAGATGGAGGAAGCAAAGAAGTGCAGGCCGACAGGAGCCGGATGTAGATCGCTCCTGAGAGACACAGCCAGAATACAGCAAATACAGAGGCAAATGCCAGCAGCAAACCACTGAACTGAGAATAGGACCCCCGTTGAAGGAATCAGAGAAAGAACTGGAAGAGCTTGAAGGAGCTCGAGACCCCATATGAACAACAATGCCAACCAACCAGAGCTTCCAGGACTAAGCCACTACCTAAAGACTATACATGGACTGACCCTGGGCTCCAACCTCATAGGTAGCAATGAATATCCTAGTAAGAGCACCAGTGGAAGGGGAAGCCCTGGGTCCTGCTAAGACTGAACCCCCAGTGAACATGATTGTTGGGGGGAGGGCGGTAATGGGGGGTAATGGGGAGGGGAACACCCATAAAGAAGGGGAGGGGGAGGGATTAGGGGGATGTTTGCCCGGAAACCGGGAAAGGGAATAACACTCGAAATGTAAATAAGAAATACTCAAGTTAATAAAAAAAAAAAAGATACCCCACCAGTCATCTTGCAGATGAAGGATCACAACTGTGTGCTCAGATCTCTTTCTTGACCTTAGAGGTGGAGGAATCTGACTACAACATGTGCCTGTACTACTGGCCACATCCTGATAGCTATTTACCCAGGGAACAATGCCTAAAACTTCTGTCTGTGATCACACAAGCTGATCAGAGCCAACTCTGGTCAGTAGTTAGATGGAACAACTCCAGGAAAAATAGCCCAGTCTGTCATAAATGATCTTCGTGACTTGTAGATAGTACTGGGCTCTCAAGGAGTAAGGGATAGTGCCTCAGTGGTACCTGGAAGCAGGATTTAGGCAAAAGATTGTTTTCTCTCCTACGTGTAGTCTTTGAACTTCTGAATTTTATTATTTAAATAAATTTCATTGTGTATATTTGAAATTTTTATGATAATGTCTAGGGATACTAATAGATAATAAAATGGTTACACGTCAGGAGAGATGGCTCTTCCAGAGGAGTCATGCTCAGTTTTCTAACAGCCACGTTTGGCAGTTTACAATTACGACTCCAGCTCCAAGGTTCCCCAGTGTACTTTTCTGGTCTCTATGGGCACCTACACAGATGTGCACATACACACACAGGGGTAGTGGATACACACACATAAGTGAAAATAAGCTTTAAGTAAAATGATTCCTGAAGCAAATCATCATCTTACATAGTTATTTTTTATGTATCAAAAGTAACTGAAATCTACTTATTTAGCAAGCTGCCTCCCCACCCCAAAGTACAACTTTCTCGACAATGGTCCTAACGTTGAACTTCAGACCTCTGGGCTTACTCATCCTGCATGCCTGCTATTCTTTGACCTATATCTGCTTACTTCCTATACTCCTCTCCTGCTCTGGTAATTATGGGTTTGTTCTCCATCTCTGTATGTGAACTTTTGGTTGTGTTTTTAGATTTTGCTTGTATGGACAGAAAAGGGGTCATGAAGTCCTACTGCACACAGAGGCGTTACTGGCAATGGACAGTTGGGATGGAGGCACTGGTGGTTCTTTTGTGAGGGTGTGGCTCCTTTGTGGCAGACATAATGCCAATAAAAACTCCTAAAGAAAAGAGAGACCACACAAAATTTTTCTGTGCTTTAACCTATTTTACTGGGGTTCTTTTTTGACTGATACTCTTAAGGATAATTGATGAGATGTGCAAAAATTATAGGCTCATTTCTCCAAATAAAAGATAAGGCAAAACACTATTGCTCTGTTTCTAGAATATAGACAAAGCACTGTGCTAGATCTTTATGGGGGTCTATGGGAGCAATGGGCATTCAATAGATGTGCGGAAGAACATGGGATTTCCATTGTTAGCATTTGACAATGACAGAAATCGGTTAAAGACTTTGAGTCAGGCACTCACTCCTGCCATCCCAGCACTGTAGAGAGACTTACCTATCAATATTATCCACATCCCGTAACACTTCCTACATCCTAATTCACTTGTTCTCCTGTAACACAGCTCAGAAGCCGACAGGGGATGGGGCACCTAGGAATCTTAGAAGGCAGTTGGTCCACAGTCGGTAACTAAATACGAAAATTGCACTGAACCCAAATTTCACAGGGAAACTGTCCTGATGCCAGGATGGATAGAGTTGGAATCATTTGGCTGATGATAATGATCACCCACCATTTTGTTTTGAAAGGGAAGCCCAATAATCAAATAAGTTTAGTAAAATCTCCTGTGTTTACCGAGATCTAGTCAAAATGATCCTACATTTTACTATTTAAGCATCCTAGTGGAAGTCATGTTTTCCCTTTCTAATTGAATATTTGCTTACATGTGTGTGACACAGGATCCCTGAATGAAGGGAAAAAGTAGTCTACCACACGTCTAATTCTTTTAGGTACCAGAAATTTTTTTTTATACAAAACTCCAACTTTCAAGAAGAAAAATTATGTACGTTTTTGTGTCTGCTGCCTGTGGTGATTGGAACAGTGAGCCCTGAAAATCACATCACCTATTACAAGGATAAGCACGGAGAGAAAAAGTTCTGGTCAAGCCTTTTGTTAGCAGCACTCATTACCTTAGGAACACTTCCTCTATAGGGTGGGTGAGAGAAGCAGCCTAACACGTTAGGATGACAGACTGAGTAGAGTTCAAACATCCCTGTCTGAGCACTGACCTGCTCTGTGATGTCAGGTATGTGACATACACTGAAGCCCCACAGTGGAGGTTCAGACCGTGTGCTCCTCCATTCCCAACATTCGTTCTCTCACAGTCCCTCCTTCTCCCTGTGGGGTCAGAGACCTCTCTTTTAATTAATTAATTAATCAATTAACATCCCAAATGCTGCCCATCCTCTCAGACCTGCCCCCCACCACACACACACACAGATACACACACACACACACACACACACACACACACACACACACACCACACACCACACACACACACACACACCTCACAGAGTCCCTCTCCCCATTCCTTTTCCCCTTCTCCTCTGAGAGGGTATCTCCCCTTGGTATTCCCCCATCCTGACACATCAAGTCTCTGCAGGATTAGGCACATTTTCTCCCAAGGAGGCCAGACAAGGCCTGTTAGGAAACTAAGTCCACAATTAGGCTACAACTTTAGGGACAGCCCCTGCTCCCGTTGTTGGTGCACATCTGCTATATATGTGCTGGGGGTCCTCAGTCCAGCCTGTGTGTCCTCTTTGGTTAGTGGCTCAGTCCCTGGGAGTGGCCAAGGGTCTAGGTTAGTTGACACAGTTGGTCTTCCTGTGGAGTTCCTATCCCCTTCAGCACCTTCAGTCCTCCTCCCCCAACTCTTCCATAAGAGTCCCTCAGTCCAACATTTGTCTGTGGGTATCTGTATCTGTTTCAGTCAGCTGCTGAAGAGAGCCTCTCAGAGGACAGTTATGCTAGGTTCCTGTCTGCAAGTATAACACAGCATCATTAATAATGTGAGGGACTGGTGCTTGCCCATGGGATGAGTCTCAAGTTGGGCCAGTTATTGGTTGGCCATTTCTTCACTCTCTGCTCCATCTTTGTCCCTACATTTCTTTTAGAAAAGGTAATTTTTGGGTCATTGATGGGTGACTGGATGTCCTTACCCCTCCACTGGGGGCCTGCCCGGCTACAGGAGGTAGCTTCTTCTGTTTCCATATCCCCACTGTTGGGCGTCTCAGTTAAGGTCACCTGCATTGACTCCTAGGAGCCTCCCCCAGCCCAGAAGATTCACCACCCCCCAGTAAACTACAGATTTCCATTCATTCTCCTGGCCTTCTTGCCCTCTCTTTTGTCTCTCCCTACACCTGATCCTGACACCTCTCCCATTCCCTTTCCTATCACCTCTCCCAGCCATCTTCCCTCCATCAATCTCCAATGACTATTTTATTCCTCCTCCTAAGTAAGATTCAAGCATCCTCGCTTGAACCTTCTTGTTTTTCTTTAGGTGTGTGGGGTGTATAATGTGTATCCTGTACTTTGTGGCTAGTGTCTACTTATCAATGAGTATATACCATGCATGTCCTTTTGGGTCTTGGTAACCTCGTTCAGGATGATATTTTCTAGTTTGATCCATTTGTTTGCTAAGTTCATGATGCCCTTGTCTATAATGGCTGAATAGTGTTCCACTGTGTAAATGAACCATTTTGGATGCATCCATACTTTGGTTGAGGGACATCTGGGTTGCTTCCAGTTTCTGGCTATTAAGGATAAAGCTGAACATAGTGGAGCATGTGTCCTTGTGGTAGGTGGAGCACCTTTTGGATACATGCCCAGAGGTGGTATATCTGGGTCTTCATATAGAACTATTTCCAATTTTCTGAGAAACTGCCAGATTGAGTTCCAGAGAGTTTGTACAAGTTTGCAATCCCACCAGCAATGGAAGAACATTCCCTTTTCTCCACATCCTCACCAGCATCTGCTTTGATTGAGTTTTTGATCTTAAGCATTCAGATGTAATAGCTAAGATCATTGGTGTAAGGTAGACTCTCTGGGTCATTTTGATTTGCATTTCCCTGATGACTAAGAACTTTGAACATTTCTTTAAGTACTTCCTGGCCATTCAAGATTCCTCTGTTAAGAATTTTCTGCTTAGCTTCATACCTCATTTTTAAATTGGGTTATTTTGGTGTGTTGGAGTCTAACTTTTTGAGTTCTTTATATACTTTAGATATTAGCCTTCTGTCTGACATAGGGTTAGTGAAGATCTTTCCCCAATCTGTAGGATGTCATTTTGTCCTACTGACAGTATCTTTGCCTTACAGAAACTTTTCAGTTTCATAAGGTCCCATTTATCAATTGTTAATCTTTGAGCCACTGGTGTTCTGTTCAGGAAATTATTCCTGTACCAGTGCGTTCAAGGCTATTTCCTACTTTCTCTTCTATTAGATTTAATTTATCTGGTTTTATGCTGAGGTCCTTGATCCACTTGGACATGAGTTTGTGCAGGGGATAAATATGGATCTACTTGCATTTTTCTACATGCAGACATTTACTTAGGCAATCACCATTTGTTAAAAATGCTTTCTGTTTTCCATTGTTAAAAGTTAAGTGTCCATAGGTATGTAGGTTTATTTCCTGGTCTTTGATTCTATTCCATTGACCAACCTGTCTGTTTCTATACCAATGTCATGCAGTTTTTTTCACTATTGCCCTATAATGCAGCTTGAGATCAGGGATGGTGATATATCCAGACGTTCTTTTATTGTTCAGGGTTGTTTTAATCTATCTAAGATTTTTTTGTTTTTTCCATATGAAGTTGAGAGGTGTTTTTACAAGGTCTGTAAAAAAAATGTATTGGAATATTGATGGGGATTGCATTGGATCTGTAGATTGCTTTTGATAAGATGACCAGTTTTACTAGAACAATAGGACAACAAAAGGAGATCAATGGGAAAAAATTGGAAAGGAAGAAGTCAAGGTATCACTATTCATAGATGATATAATAGTATACATAAGAGAGCTCCAAATTCTACCTAAGAACTCCTGCAGCTGATAGACAACTTCAGCAAAGTGACTGGCTATAAAATTAATGCAAAGATATCAATAATTCCCCTTTAAACTAGTGATAAATGACCTGAGAAAGAAATTAGGGAAATGACACCCTTCACAATAGCCACAAACAATATAAAATATCTTGGTATAACTCCGACCAAACAAGTGAAAGATCTGGGTGACAAGAACTTCAAGTCCCTGAAAAGAGAAATTGAATAAGATATCAGAAGATGGAAAGATCTCCCAAGTTCATGGATCTGTAGGATTAACAAAATGGACATTTCTTAACACCAGGCAGCAAGACCAAAGATAGGTAGGAACTGTAGCTGCCTTGGGAAAGGAGAGCAGGTGCTGAGTGAGGCGCTAGGCCTGGAGGGGAGCCTAAGCTAGGCCTTGGTTAGGTTGGGTCTTGGAAGAAGTGGATCTTGCATACATTTCTTGAGCATTTCATCAGAATCCAGGAATCTGAGAGAAGAAAAGACCAGCCAAAAGTCTGTGGTGAAGCATGTCCTTCCTCCCCCTCCAACCAGCTTCACCTTTTCCTTGCAGGTATGTCCATGCACTGTGGGTGCTAGGAATTGACCCCAGGCCCTCTGTGAATGCAGCCAGTCTTTGCCACTGTTTTGACCAACAAGTGATTTGTATCCATTATTTTATTATCATAACTTATTACAGTCAGTAGTAACTGCTGTTATTACAAAAAGCAAACAACAGTGACCGCTTACACTACAGTAAGTCCACAGACTTAGTTGTTGTAACAGCAATCCTGTAAGAAGGAATCTGTTGTTATCCTGGTTTACAACTAAGTGGTGTGAAGATGAATCAGAGAAGGTGAAATACTTCCCAAAGTTACTAAGTGCTGCTGCTAAGCCTCAACCCAGGGGATGTCTGACTCTAGATTGTTAGCCTCTGCGACACTTAATTGTTAACAGCTACAGTTCAAACCCACAAATCTGAGTTCAAAATCTATGAGTTTTACTCTATTGCACAACCCAGTACATATGAGCAAATCTCATGGAATGGTCAGTCAATGGACACCATTGGAATATTTCACTGAGGTATGTTTTCAAACTAAGAAGAAACAATACTATCCAAATCAATATTTAAATTTAGTCTCTCAATCCTGATGATTTAGTAAACTATGGGCTTTTTTATTTCTCATACTGGTTATATATTTATTTATTGCATTTCTATAATTAGACATTGGCAAATTTCAGATTATTCTAAAACTACTTAACGAATTTTTGCTTGGAGCCTGAAAGGTAATTTTTTTTAATCCCCATTAATTTTATTTATCTATCCACTTTACATCCCAATCACACACACCCCTTCTCAGTCTCCACTCAAAAAGTCCCTCCCAATCACCTCTCTCCTTCCCCTCTGATAAGGGGACACACCTCCCCTTGGCACCAACCCACCCTGGCACAGCAAGTCACTGCAAGACTAGTCATCTCCTCTCCCACTAAGGCCAGACAAGGAAGCCCAGTTAGGAGAAGAGGATCCATAGGCAGGCAACAGAGTCAGAGACAGTCCCCACTCCAGTTGTTGGGTGACCTGCATAAAGACCAAACTGCACATCTGCTACATATGTGCAGGGGGTTGGGAGGACTAGGTCCAGCTCATGCTTATTCTTTTGTTGGTGATTCAGTCCCCAGAGGCCCAGGTTAGTTGATTCTGTTGGTCTTCTTGTGGAGAACCTATCCTCTCCGGTCCCTCAGTCTTTCTCCCAGCTCTGCCACAAGACTTCCTGAGCTCCATCTAATGTTTGGCTGTGCGACTCTGTATCTGTTTCAGTCGGCTGCTGGGTGGAGCCTCTGAGAGGACAGTTATGTTAGGCTCCTGTCTGCAAATACAACAGAGCATCATTAATAGAGTCAGGGATTGGTGCTTGCCCATGGGATGGGTCTCTAGTTGGGCCAGCCACTGACTGGCAATTCTCTCAGTCTCTGCTCCATCTTTCTCCCTGCACTTCTTGTAGGCAGGACCTTGTAGGTTGGGATCAAAGTTTTTGTGGGTGGGTTGGTGTCCTTATCCTTCCACTGAGAGTCCTGCCTGGCTACAGGAGTTGGCCACTTCAGGCTCCATATCCCCCAATGGTAGGAGTCTCAGCTAGAATCAAGTTCACAGACTCACTGGAGCCTCCACATCCCAGGTCTCTGGAACATCCTAGACATGACCTCCCTCCCCTCCCACAACCCAATACTGATTTCCATTCACTTTCCCAGCCCTATCTCTCTATACCTGTTTCCACCTACCCGTCCCCCTTCCTATCCCCTCTCCCACCCAGATCCTTCCCTCCATCCACCTCCAATATCTATCTATTTTATTTCCCCTTCTGAATGAGATTCAACCATCCTCCCTTGGCCTCTCCTTGTCATTTGGCTTCTTTGGATCTGTGGACTGTACATGGGTATCCTGTACTTTACAGCTAACGTCCACTCACAAGTGAGTACACACCACGCATGTCCTTTTGGGTCTTGGTTACCTCACTCGGGATGATATTTCCTACTTCCATCCATTTGCTGCAAAATTCAGGATGCCTTGGTTTTTAATTGCTGAGTAGTATTTCATTCTGTAAATAAAACACACTTTCTTTATCCATTCTTCAGCAAACAATGGTTTTTAAACAGCAAAAACCTACCCAAACCATTTGGAGAGCAGTGCTGTCCTTATTTTCTAGAACATCTGTTGAAGCTGAGTGTGGTAATATACACCTTTAATCCAAACACTTAGGAGACAGAAGCAGGTGGATCTCTGTAAGTTCAAGGCTACATAGTGAGTTCCATAACATATTAACACAATAGCAGGACCCTACCTCAAACAAACAAACAAACAAACAAACAAAAGAATAGCCTTTAAAGAGATGGCTCAGTGGTTAGGAGCACTGGCTGCTCTTCCAGATGATCCAAGTTCAGTTCCTAGCACCCACATGGTACCTCACAACTAACTATAACTCCAATTCTAGGGGATCCTAGGCTGTCTTCTGGCCTCCTTGGGCCCTCTCCCCCCACCTCTCTCTACACACACACACACACACACACACACACACACACACACACACACACACACACACACATCATGATACAGAGACCTACATGAGACAAAACATTCAGATCCATAAAATAAAAATTAATGAAAATTAAAGGCTCCCTCTAGCCCTCCTGCCCCTGAGATGTTAGATGAGGGAGACAGAGAGGAGAAGGTCACACTTGCATGGTCAGTCTGGCCTGGAGTCCTCATGTCTGCCCTTCCCTGCCTCGTGCTGCCTTCCTCAGAGGGAACAGATGTGTGTGCAGCTTGCTCAGCCTCTCCAGACATGAGCTGCTAGACAACTTCTCCTCACTTTTGAGAGCTGAAATAATTTGGATGTTAGTCAACACACCAAAGCACACATAAAAAGGCCCCACTGTAGAACTCAGAACAGACTTTAACCTCAAGAGAATTTTCTTGGCTTCTTTGTGAGATGAATTTTGTTGCTTCAAGGTACATTCTCACGTGGTATTTTCACATTACACAGAAGGACTTGCTTAGGGTGACTTCTTGTAATTAATCCTCATAAATGAAAAGAGAAAGAGCTAATTATAGAATTGTAGCTAGTAGGAATTTTTAAAATAATTTATTAGTGAAAACTATACCATCTACTATATAAATAAACAGCACATTTAAATGTATTTTTCTAATCACATAGTATAAATTACCAGTTGAGTGAACGCTTTGGTTGCTTTTCTTCCCTTCTATTCAGCTGCTGGTGTGGTTTTAATTGCAAGTTATAGGAGAATATTTTGAATCACAAGTGTGGCATACTGCTGTGACCATCACAGCAACATGCTCCGAAAGAACACTGAGCAGATGTCATGTGAGCTTGACTCAGGAGGGAAAATCTACAAGCTAAGAGGAGAAGGGAGAGTCTCCTTTGTGAAATATCTCCAAAGGGGAAACAGTCATACTCTCAAAAACGCATGTGAGTGCGTAACTGTGCTGTAGCAAACTGCGAATCTCAGAGAAACCAGAGTGCACCGTTTAGCAAGCTCCAAAGGCAACAGCAGATTGGGCTCCAGCAGACAAGGTCTTTCAGTCTTGGTAATAACCCCAGGGTTGGAAAGGAACAAATTAAAGATAACCTCTTACTCCCAGTTCCGTTGGTCGTTAAGATATCACAGCAAGTGACATATACACTGATCGCCCACCTATGTGAAGAGATGTTTAGCCATGTTTGTTTCTAAACTAGCATGAGTTAAAATCACTGAGGCAATGGGTTTGAGATGAATTTTAAAATTAGCTTGGAAAAAAAGCATAATTTATAAAGTAAACATTCTAGATGGAGGAGCCAAATATAAATTCCTTTTGGATGACATGGAGTTATGTGTTATTAATGTATCTATATGGATAATCTCTCCTTTAGAGTGTGTAATCCAGAACTGGATACAATTATTTAATGTCAAAGTGATGGTAACTATTACATGACATTAGTTTCACCAGTTACACAAAAGATGTATCCAACAATTCTTTATAAAGCCTGCTGCTCTACATAAAGTTATGGGGGTTTGGGGAGTTGGAAAGGAGATCTAGTTTTTGAAATCATAAATATAAACATGATTTTTTTTCCTATTTTGGAAAATAGTTCCTCATAATTCTGGTATGAAAGGACACTAGTGTAGTAATTTGCTGCATCCCATGGTCCCAAGATGATGTCTCTTGTTCTGCTTCTCTCTCATACAGCAACCATCTACTTTTGCTTATGCAAGACAAATCATTAAGAAGGAAGGCTGGGGGTTCCAGGGCCTCAACAAAGGATTTACAGCAACTCTGGGACGCCACGGAATTTTCAACATGACTTACTTTGGCTTCTACTACAACGTCAAAGATAATATTCCATCCAGTAAGGTAGCTATGCAGTCATTTAAGTTCTGTTGGGTGGAAAGCATACCAATGTTTGTAGCTTTATCTGTACAGTATTTGTCTCATCCAACCAAATCCACAGCCACTATCTACTTGATCCTGTCAGCCTATGTATCGAGTCCTGTTATGTCCCTTTCAAATCCAGAAACCGAGACTTCTGAAGGTCAGTAGGAAAGCTGAGCCTGAACCCAAGTCTTGATGGAGAGGTTACTCTCCATGAAGAATGTCTCACATAGATATGAATACTTTCCATTGAATCACTACTAGACATTTCTACAAACAGCGTAATAATTTCATTTCTACCTCACTCATATCACTTTCTCAAAACCATGGAGTTGGGTTTGTTTGTTTGTTTTTGTTTCGTTTTCTCGTACTCCAAATCAGTTGAGCTCACAAGGGAAATGTCAGGCTATATTTCAAATGGTACATTGATGCTCACTGTAAAATTACTTGGGTTAATTTAGGTGAGGGGTAAGCCACTCCTCTCTAGTCATTTGCTCATATTATAATATAACAATGGGGATAATTGCATTATCTTTTAATGATAACCTGCAGAAGACAAAAGTCTTCAACTCCTACAATATAAAACTGCCTATGGTATACCTGTAAGTTACACACTCCAGTGTTTTCCCTCCACAGAGCTTGACATTCAAGGTGACAATTCTGTGGTTTACACTCTTGACAAAAGCAGCTCACATAACATTAGAGAAGTGTCTAATTCTTTAATTTCTCCAGCTACCAAAAGAATTCAGCCAGCTGTCAACTGCATACACTAAATTGGGTTATATAAATGATTTATACAAATTAAGTATTGATATATCTTATTATATTATGACTTTATTTTAATGTGTATGTTAAGGTAAAATGAAATTATTTTTATTTAAAAGAATTCAAGAAGATCAATAAGATGTATATATAGTCACGAGTTAGTAGGTATTTTTTAATGGATGGGGTACAGTTGTGGACAAAGGAACCAGCAAGAGTTGCAGAGGATAAGAGAGGCTAATGGCAAATATGACCACAGTGCATTCTATATGTGCAAATGACAATCAAAAATAATGAAAGAATCCACAGATAGTGGGTCATGCCTGTAATCTCAATGCTCTGGAGGCTGAGGTAGGAGCATCAGCATTGGTTTGAAGCCAGCCTGAGCTGCATAACAAGACCTTATCTTTAAACACCAGTAAGTAAATATCTACAAGTTCAAACTTTACTCTGGAGTTAAGCAGTCTACGATTAAGTTATTACATGCTCCGTATAAGTAAAAAGGACCAGGAACCTGGCAGTTTCTTTATTTTCTTAAAAATAAAGACAAACAGGGGCTGGGGATTTAGCTCAGTGGAAGAGCGCTTACCTAGGAAGCACAAGGCCCTGGGTTCGGTCCCCAGCTCCGAAAAAAAAGAACCAAAAAAAAAAAAATAAAATAAAGACAAACAACAGACAGAGCCATTTTTCTTGCCTGTTTGCAAATCAACTTTTGTTACTAATGCGAACGCCATGTTTCAATAAGCACTTTAATTAATACGAATTATTACAAATACGATGTTTCAATAAGCACTTTGATTAAGCACCTCTCAAGGGTTAAAGAGGTGACTCAACCATTAAAGGCTAGGCTCCCAACCAAAATGTCAAGTGTTTCTCTCTGTATACCAGGCACTCTATAAAGTGTGCTGTATTCTTAAAGAAGCTCTCAAGAATCCACGAAAAAGGCCACTGAACAGGCATATTGAAAATGTTTGATTGTATTTAGACGAGCAATGTGTCGAGAGTCATTAGTTAATAATACTTCTAATCATGTATGGAAATGCTTTCCAAACTCTCAAATTCCATTTTCTAAATTTTGACTGCTATTCTAAAAACAAATCCCATCACGTTTTTAGCATGTTATGTATCAATGTTGCCTAAAAACTAGGTTTTTCTAACACTTATTCCTCCAGCATGCTGAGTTTCGCAGTGCTCTCATCTCCCACTCCCATTTATAAAGTACATATAAAAACGGCCGTTAACAAGAACAGGGGCTTTTCCTGTTTTTTTTTTTTTTTCACTGCTGTATCCTCAGAGATTAAAACACTGCCTGGTGCAGAGCAGGTCCTCAGGAAACCTTTATTAAATGAATCGCATGAAGGAAGGAAGAAATGAATGGAAAATGTGTTTCCTTTCACTGCATACCTTAGGGATACCTTGGCATTCGGGAGAGCCACAATATTAATTGGTGTTAGTGTATAGGAAACTGGAAGAGAGTTTACAGTTGAAGGGCTTAGAGCTAGAGTGGGTCTCACCCTAATCAAACAGAACCCCAAGAAAAAGAAAATGGCACAAGAGAGTCTTTGTATCCAGGAGGTGAGATGTTTGGTTTTGGAAATGCTTCCTTAAATGGAGATTTTCACATTGCTGAGATAAGTTTCCCTACACTACCTCAGAAGACTGCCAGAGCGGGCATTTAGGCAATAACCAAAATCTTAGTGATCTCTACAGTATAGACAGGCTACTGCTGTGCAGGTGAAGCCCCAGAAAACAGAACGGAAAGACATGGTATGAACTACTTTGCCAAGACTCCCTAGACTCCGCTATCTGTCTAATTTGTGTGTGTGTATGTGTGTGTGTGTGTGTGTGTGTGTGTGTGTGTGTGTGTAAATCTGCTTACTGAAATGCCAATGAGTGTTTAACAAAGAAATTTTCTGTTAGCTAACATTCCCTCTGCTGAGACTAGACTAATAAACAAAGTCTTAATTTATTAACCAGGACCCTAAGGAATATTAAGTTCTCTCCTAACTCTCTAAACAAAAGATGTGAGTTGGAAAGATGGCTCAGCAATAAAGAGCACTTTTGCTACTGCAAGGAACCCAGGTTCAATTCCCAGTACCCACATGGCAGCTGACAACCTCTTCTGGCCTCTGGGGGCGAGTGCAGGGCACAGAGATGCAGGCAAAGCAGGCACGCACATGAAGTAAAAACGAGTAAGAAAAGTCTTTTAAACATATATTTTTCATTAAGGTTTTAGCTTTCTGGGCACAGTCTTACTAGTATAGTCCTACTCTGGACTTGAACCTTCTATATAGGCAGGGTTAGTTTGAACCTCCTGCTTCAATCTCTTGAACAGAATTAGAATCGACTTTTTCAAATTGTGCTATAGTTCTATCAAGACAAAGACTCATGGCCAGATTCTTCGCTCTCTCGCACACTATTGCAAGTATCATATGATAAGGAAGCTGTTGAAATGCAGGTTATAATTATTTGTAAAAGTAACATTGCCTGGAAGGTGGCTCACCCCTATGATTCTAGCACTTAGGAGACTGAAGCAAGGTGGGTTGTGGCCAACCTGGGCTACCCAGTGAGTTCTAGAGAAGCCCGGACTACGAAATGAGACCCTGCCTCAGTATATAGTGGAAGGCCAGTAAATCCACTGTAATCCTTTCTGTACACCTTTACACTAGTGGAGAAAGCCAAGAAATTGCTTCCTAGCTCTTTATCTATCAATGCTTTGAAATCATAACGTACTTTGGGCATGATACCAGTTGATGAGATTTGCCATGTGGGCTCAGAATTCCGTTCCCACACTTTAGTTCCCAAACTAAAATAACGTGTCCCTTTTTGTTTGATGATCTTAGCCCTTGGCCCCAATGTGGGTAGGTAGGAGGAATGCTGTGCATAAAGCCTGGGGTTCTCAGTCTGAATGTCACTTTAACATGTATTTCCTGAGTGATTGACAGGTAGCACGCCCCCTGGTGAGTACTAAGGAACACAAAAGTGGGAAGCTGTCATAATAGAGGGCTTTCAAGATAAAAGAGAACAATCAAAAGCCAAAAATCCCACACACGGCTAGGAATGATCCAAACCTGGAGTCAGAAAGGGCTTCTTCCCTAAGGAAATGGCACTGGAGCCAACAGGTTAGCCCTGAGCCAGTGACAGAACACAACGTGGGCAGAAGCATTCCAGACACATAGGACGGTAGAGTGACAAGGCTCTAAATTGGGAGGGGGTCGGTGGTCCTGGACAAACAAAAGATACCCCATTCCACGAATGGTTAGGCCAGGGGTCTGGCTATCTAAGGCCGTACTGACCACTGTAAGACACGCTGAGAACGGTGTCTTTACCTAAAAGCACTAATGTCGTCATCCATCTTCCATTATTGTAGGAGAACATTAAATCGGGCGTCACATCTAGTGAGGTTCTTCCACCTCACGGCAAAATGGCAGAAGAAACACCAGAAAGTACACGTGCATAGCTTTGGGCACAAACAAGTCCAAACACAACCCAATCTCTGAGAGACACTCCAGAACAGCACCGATTCTTTCTAAAGGAGGTTTGCCTGGTACAGACACCTCTGAAACTGCCCTCCGCCTCTCACAACCATCACAATGGCAATTAAATTTCAAAAATCAAATTTTAAGGAGATAACATTTTCTAGACACCACAGGGCCGTCCCACATGTAAACTCACATAAACTATAACAGCATGCTTAAGACCCGCACAAGCTCGAGCCTTACAAAATACCCGCACAAAGGAGGGAGCGTGGCCACAGAATCCCAATGCAAGCCAAGAAGCCATTTGAAATAGTAGCTACTTGGAGAGAGGAAAATCAATTTTCTTCAATGGAGTGACACTAGATATATTAACCACACTCCAGGGCAGGCCCCATGGTCAGGAGGTGTCGGCCAGTACAGATGGACTCCTTGTTTGTGGTGCCTTTTTCTCTTTTGTGTCTATATTTTGCTGTTAAGAGTGAGTAGTTAGTGAACACAAAAAGATCTCAGTGCTTTGCTTGCTTGTGTGTGTGTGTGTGTGTGTGTGTGTGTGTGTGGACTTGTTTCATTTGTTCTGGTGCTTTTTGGTTTCTTGTTGGTTTGTTTCTTTTCCTTATTTTTTTTAAATTTCATTCTCGTGCAGTTTTTTTTTTTGTTTGTTTGTCTGTTTTGTTCTTTTGTTAAAAGAATGGGGAAGAGACAAAGGGAGAGAGCACAAAAATGGATAGATAGGGAGATGGGGACAATCTGGAAGGAACTGGGAGGAGAACATGATTAAAATATATTGTATAACAATCAATGAAAAATGACAAAAAGTGAGAAAGAAGTTGAGTGAGGAAAAGATCTGTGAGGAGTTTGGGGAGGGAGAAGAATACTATAAAGGTATAAGAATAATTTGTTTTTAATTTTAGAATCAGTTTTAATGAGGAAAAATATCCAAACCAGAGTAGCTAGGAAGCCAACAAGAGAGTTTAGGCAGGGGATCGCCTGATCACTTTGGTGGGGAAATGGGCATAGTGTTCCTGGGGAGAGAAAGGCGGAGTCCATTCGTGGAGACTATCCCCATCTGAGACCACAGGGTCTGGGACTGTAGTTTTATGGTGAAGAGAGGGGAACGAAGAATGAAATGTCTTGAAGACGAGAAAGAATAAGAAATTTGCACAATGTGGTGATAGAAAATATGGGTATGTTGAGCTCATATGCTGAGGTGATAAAATTGATACTTAGATTTTTTTTATTGGGCAGCTAAAAGGGTAATGATGCCCTTTCGCTGAGGAAAACATGCTGAAAGAGAAACCAGCTGCTAGAAGAAATTATAGCCTCAGTCAGGAAACTGAGTCTAACTGTTTAGGGCTGCAGCGTGCAGACATGGAGTCTATTGGCTGGATGTGGGTTCCGGGGTTTGAGAGAAGGAGTCTGAGCTGGAGAGACACAACTGAAAAGCATCAGTTAACCTCCACGGGAAGAGAGCAGCCACTTCGTCATAGTTAAACAACCATGAGCTAATCACTTACTGCTCCGAGCTGCAGGCGTTTCATCCATAAAATGAAAAGCTACGGTTGTTCTTTATATTGGGACAAAGTCATTTTGAGAATTAAACTAAACAAGATACAAAGTAGTTTATAAATGTTAAGATGCCATAAAAGTGCTAAGTGCGGTGGTGCTGATGACGCAGTGGGCAGTGATGGAGGCAGTCAGCATGTAGGATTGCGTGAGATTTTCCCTGGGACTCTTCTGCACTTAAATGAACACTGTGTTTTCCTTGCCTAGAACAAAGTCATTGATTCTATGTGCTCTGTAATCTAAGCCTGACTCAAAACTGGGAAACCAGTATTCTTTAAATTTAAACCATAATAAATCAATCCTTTGTGAAGGGGAAGGTATGATAATCATTAAAACATGTTGAAGAACGTCATCATGTTGTCATAAAGCACGATGAGGAGGTGGTGCTCCTTGAAGACATTATCCCATCTTTGCTGTAGGCTCTCTTGCCGTTCACTTTGGACGGTCTGTTTACAGGGTTATTGTTTCTCTCATCCGGCAATGGCTTGCTCTCTTGTTCCAAGGGAACTTGAGATTTCATCAACTCTGACTGGCATGAGATATTTCTAGATTTTTCTTTAATTTTTTTAATCTCTAATGCTTTGCAGAATTTTTTCCATCTTCAAAGGATTTGCTTTTGCAAGAAACAGTTTATAATGATTAGCTCAGAGTAAAGATCGAGGTGTGTGTGTGTGTGTGTGTGTGTGTGTGTGTGTGTGTGTGTGTGTGTGTGTGTGACACAGAGAGACAGAGAAAGATTGGCCACTGAGTGTAAGGAACTAAGTATATATAAGTTGTCCTTATATATACTCTCCTGAACACTTGAAAGCTTTTACATTTAGTATGTATTAATTTTATAATAGAAATAAATCAATAAACTTTTTAATGGAACCTTATAAAAGAGGTTGCCCAAGTCACTTTTGAATATTTTAATCAATTGTAAAGTGTGTCTGCAGAGGTGAAACAGGAATTTGAAACACTAAACCCAGATAATTCAGGTCAGATTTCGAAGCCATAAGCTGTTTAACTAGCTTTTCAGATTGGTGGTCTCTGGTCCATAAAATTTTCAAATATCACTATTCTGACTTTCTGTTCCATTCCAGCATTGAAACCACCTTTGTAGACTTTATTCTTTTACACGATCCTTGTCACAATAACTCATTTTCTGCTAAGACCAAGTAAGAGGTTAGAGCTCAAAAGTGAAAATTGTTATCATAATTAATCTGAGCCAGATACTAAAACTCTGCATTATACCCTGTAATGTCCTAGGTAACTCCTACTCCACATTTTATTTTATATTTCGTTACACATAGCTGATCTCTCTAAAAGGACTATAACATTTACAGGCTGGGGAGCTGGCTCAGTTGTTAAGAGCAATTTCCAAGCGGCCCCCAGTGTGGTTCACAGCACCCTTGAGAGGCAGTTCACAATCACCTATTATCTCCAGCTCTCAGGGGCTCAGATATATCGAGCCTCCTCATGTACCTGCACAACCCTTGTGCGACACACACACACACACACACACACACACACGCACGCGCGCGCGCACACACGTGCACACTTTAAAATTCAAATTTTTAAAACAATTAAAATCATTTTAAGTTATGATTTTTAAGCAAGTAAACTAGCTAAAATTTCCAGATAATACAACTAAATTCTTCTCCTTTATTCTTGCCTAAAACCTGCTGCTTCTCTCCCCCATACCCCATCCCAACCTTCACATCTATACTCTGTAATCCCTAGACACAGAACTATAGACGTAGCCCTGGAAGAACTGAACTTCGCCTATTTGAAATGGGCTAGATTCTGTCAGGCTCGTTTGTAGGACCTGGCATTAGTGTTGTATATTATGTAGCTACAGCCCAGAAAAGACGGTTCGGGATGTTAACTAACCACAGACCTCAGTTAATGGGGCATTCATTCACATCTTGTAGAAATAAAACAGAATGCCAGCCTGAAGAATTATTCTTCCTCCCCAGAAAGAGGCCATCATTTCTCATAGTAAAGCTGACTTGAAACAAATATTCATTAATTTAAATACTGATATCTTTTTCAAATATCTACAGGTATAAGTTTTCATTGTAAAAAAAAAAAAAGCCTTCCATTGCCATGCCACTTTGGGGATCTTCATAGTGTACTATATTTTATGGTGACACACAAATTCAAATCATAAGATAAAGTACTCCATGACTCTGATGATTTTGTTTTCTATTTCAATATTTGTCTTTTCTTCAGATAGTTTCATAAGTGAAATGATAGGTATCGACTCTAAGATAATAACTGTCAGAAATACTAAACTGTGTTCTTAGTTTACACTCCAACTAAGGATTTCCAGGTATTGTGCCAAGAATAATAGAGTTTTGTGTTAAATTCTGTCCTGATGTAAATTACATGTGTGGGTTTGAAAGAACAATGTTTCATCTCTTCAATATTTTTTGCTTAATAAGCCATTGAGGCCTGCTCTTATAGTTGTTAGAGACAGTATTAAGTCAAGCAAATTTTGTTTTCTTCTGATGTAATAGTCATAGAAGACTGCCTTCCATGGATGCTAACACTTCCCTCTTCTTGTTTTTAATATCATCTTTCTTTTACAAACCCCATAGAAAGTGCCAGACATCCTTCGGTGTAGCAGAAGAAACATTCAGTGTTGTAGGTTGTATGATTGAGAACTACCCCTTTCCCTAAGGTGTACACTGAACTGAATGGAAAATACACATTTGGGTTTGAGTGGAGAACATACACTGGGCTGTTTGTATTTCAAAGAGAAGGCTCTCAATAGAATTAGATGGTCGCAGGGTTTAATTTATGACAGTTTCTTTCTCTGATTCTGTCTCACTTGATCATCAGTCTTACAGTCATGCAGCCATGGAAAAGGCAGGAGCATCAAACTTCCATTAAGAACAACTCTCCTTTCTATGAACCACTTGGGGGAGATTACCAGTACATCGTTTCTATGAAATTCCAGGATATATGACAAGAAGCTATGGTAAAAGAGTATCTTTCATTGGCAGTTTTCACAGACTCCCTGGAGTGTATGTTTTGGGGGCAGGAGGAATGGGGAAAGGCAGAGAGGAAGGGGCAGGGATTCAGACACTTTCTTAAATAAATGTCAGGCAAAATTTTTCCACTCAGGCACTACCCAAGTGAATGTAAATGGAAGACCAGCAACTAAATCACCAGTGAATCCATTTTGTCTGTGCATTCGACAAGTATTAGTGGTGCCACCCACCATGTGCCAGGCACCATCTTTCTAAGCATCTTCACTGTCCCCGCCTTAGTGGGGTTCATAGTCTAATGGAAGAAGGTGGCAATAAACCCAGTATCATGAGGAACCGAGTCTTCTCCACTGCATTAAGTGCCATGAAGACAGCTAGAAAGCTGTGAAAACCTGGCGAGTACTCTAATCTCGACCCATGGTGAAGAAGTGTAAAGAGGGAGAGAAGCCTGATTTCAGTAACAACATGCAGGCTTGAGCTCAGGGTGAGCATGATCCAGGCCAAGGCAAAGAGCATGAGTGCACTAAACACAGCAAGCCCAGTGTGTCTGCTCTAAAGCAAGGGCATGAGGGCCTGGGAGGAGATGGAGCTTGGACCACCAGTGTGGAGAGAATCCAGAGGTGGCAACTTCGAATGGGACTGGAACATTCTAGAGATGTAGGTTTAAGATAGTTTGACTAGTAGCTATATCAAACACATATTATCTAAGCAAGTATGGGAAATTTGCATGTACAAAGGTACAGAAGTGGTATCTCAAAGACAAAACCAATTCAAAGCCTTCTACTTGATCATCTGCCTAGCAAATCATCTCAGTCGAGCCCCTGCCTTGAAGCCACTGCCTTCAGAATCTTGTTTTGGGACTTCTGGTTGGCTAGTTTTCCTAGAAGTCAATGTTTACATTGAGGTAACGAACAGACAAAGCATGCCAAAATATAAAAACCCAACAGGCTTCCAAGTGTAAACACTGACTTCTATTTTGTATGATAATGCCCAAAGACTTATTTAGCTCTCTGAAGGTATTATCTAGCCATGTAAATGTATGGGTAACACATAATTACAAAGAACATATTGTATATGAAACGTATACAAAGCAATCAAGTGATACCTGCTATGCTTAAATCATAAATCATTTTGACATTTTGTACATTTTATGACTCAAGCTAAGTTAAGTGGCTAAGGCCTTGAAAATTATTTTACATTTCAGAATACTTTAAAGAGCAGATAGCTTTGTTGGGGGAAGGAATTTTCATGGTTATTTTCTGAACGGCTACATTTAGATGCGGCACTCTTAAGACTTTGATTTCGTTCCAAAAGCCAGAGCCCTGCAAGGATAGAATCTTGGGAATACTCCACATTCCTTAAAGAGTGCTTATCAATTAAACCATCTCATTCTAGTTCAGTGACCTTTTGTGGAGCGGGGAGCTAGCGTTTCCCCCAAATTATCTCACATGAAGAGAAAACAAACACTCTAATAGATTCTTCTGATAGCTGTCAAGTGGAAACAACTGTATTTTTTTAATTAAGCTTCAATAGAAGATTTTTTTCCACTGAGGACAAAACAGCATGATTGGATGATATCAGAGGAAAAAAATGCTTTTGTCAAAGTTTGTGAACAAAACAACAAAAGAGAGCTGAGGTTAGACAGAATGAAAGGGTATATGGAACACTAACCACCCCTAGTTGACATGAACCAATCAAGACCAACATCTACAAAATAAATTCTTTCTATAAAAAGAAAGAAATACAGTTCACTCTCACACAGGCTGCTCCTCATCCAGTCACCAGGAGGCAACTGATTTCAACACCACATCATTTCCATGGTCACCACTGCCAGCTGTGGGGACAGCAATGATGAGCTGCTGTTATTTGCCTTGTGGTCATGACCAGGTGCCTAACCAGTGTGTATATGTACCTCCGAGTGATTTGCTTCTGAACCTGTGGTTCTTTGTTTATGATGTCTTCACACAGGAGAACTAAAGCCCTGGTTAGGCATCTGTGATGTGCCATGCCTGGTATATCTGATGACAAATGTGACATGGCATATCCTTTTTCCCTTAAAAGGTTCCAAAGGAGACATCCCAAAGAGTCTGGTGCCCATCTCTACAAACTTCTATTAGATAGCATGCAGGCAATCAAAGGTCTACATCCATGTCATTAATCATTCTTCTGTATATCTCTTCAAATGTGTGGGTGCACCAGCCCTGGAATCTTCTTTGTTGGAGTTATCTGTAATTCCTCAGCTACCCTTCCAGTAGTGTGGTCCTCTGTCTGGTCTATCTCTTCCCATTATAAGGTGCATCCAATTTGCCTGTTTCAGAGTTAAACACTGCTATAATTTTGAGGTTACCAACTCTGCATATATATATATATATGTATATATATATACATATATATATGTCCTGAATATATATCACATTATTGTTTTGAAATTTTTGTTCATACATATGATTTTTTTAAATTAAATACAACTTCTTTTTTTTTCTTCTCCACAAATCTTCCCCTATCACTGCACTGCTTTTTCCTCCAAATGTCATGTGCTCTCTTTTTTTGTTTTATTAAAATATAATTACATCACTTTTTGCCTCCCTTTCCTCCCTCCAATTCCCACCATGCCATCCTCCCTTTAACCTCTCCCATGCTCTCCCTCAATTCCTCACAAGTTGACTATCTTTTTCTTGTATTAATATTATTTATCTATATAAGCATAAATATATAAATAACAAACTGTTCGGTCTGTTTAATGTCGCGTATGTGCCTTGAGTTCAGGACTGATCATTCAGTATTGTATAACCTATTGGGGGTTCATCCCTGAGATGACTATTTCTCCCTCTTTCAGCAGTTACTAGTTGCCTATAGTTCTTTGTCCAGGGGTGGGGCCCTATGTACCACATGAGATTCCCCCTTCCAGGTTAGCTTGTATGTTGGCCTCATGTCCAGGTCTTATTTAGGCAGTCACATTATCCAGGTATCATGAGTGAGGCTTCTGTGTCATTTCAGAGGACAACAACATTAAAGCACACTTCATGGTCCTCTGGTGCTTACAATGGGCCTTCCTCCATGATGTTCCATGAATCTTATGAGTAATATTTTAGATGATTCCATTGGAGCTTGTCACGCCACAATCACTGCATTTTGACCAGTTGTGATTTTTTTTGTAATGGTCTCCATCTCCTACAAAAGCTTCTTTGATAAGACTTGGGCATAGTTTTGTTTTTTTTTTTTAACCCCATTGGGTCCACTTGGTGCTGCCTGTATGTTCATGGGTGTATAGCATCTACTGGAGCATGGGCAGCCTCTCAGGAGCCACATCTCTGAAAAAAAGACTGACTCTCCCTCTCCCAGAAGCAATCAGTTGCCAGTAGTTCCTCAGTATAGGTAGAATTCCATCCATGCTGGAGTTTCAGCTGCCTTGATCCTGTGTAGGTCTTGTGCGAGCAGTCATGGCCATTATGAGTTTGTACGTGTAATGGTGCTGTTGTACTGAGTAACTATGTTTTACCGCAGTCTGGCTCTTACAATCTTTCTGCCCCTTCTTTGACAATTATCCCTGGACTTTGTGGGGAGGGATGTGACGTAGATGTCCCATTTAGCTTATCACTCCATAATCTCTTATTCTCTACACATTGACCAGTTCTGTAGTAATCTCTGTCTGCTGCAAAAGCATCTTCTCTCACGAAGGCTGAACAAGGCACTAATTTATATAACAGTATGAATTTTTGGAGAAGTTTATTACTTTAGCAGAATACTATTAGGTCCTCTGCTAGGGCCTCTGACCAACTGGCTATGTTTTTTTGTTTGGTTGGGTTTCTGTTTATTTCTTTACTGTGCTTTGTTCCCCACCCCCACCCACAGTTAGTGGTATCAGGCATGAGTTGCATGTAGACAGTTGGTTTTAAATCCATTTATAAAATGTTTGATCAGGTCTGTAACATTGATGCCACTTCTGCATCATTGACATATCTTGTTGGGCCAGTTGTTTATTGGATCTTGAAAGAATAGGTAAAGCTATTGATTATTTTTCTCCTGTAGCTTTGTGTAGCCACACTTCCCAGTACCATGAAAGCTATTTAGTACGTAAGTGTCCAGGTCAGTATAATCTTGATCTTTCCATACCCCATGACCTCATGTTTATAATGCCTTTTGACTTCAACCTCAAGAAAATGAAAGCCTTTGTCAGAGCACACCTCGGCCCTCCATAATAATACACTTCTAAATAGCAAGTATAAACCAAATAAAAAATCAAGTTCTCAAAGAAGTGCATATATGCACAAGTCACATGACTTCTCATATGACTGCTTTGTTTGATGTGTTACCAAGAGAAACTAAAGAGTGGTACCTGGGAAGAAGAGAAAATGTAAATGAAGAGAGCTGACACAAATGGGAAGATTCTCAGACAAACTTTCAGTATTTAGATTGATGACCTAAGTCCCCTTAAATGAAAAGCTGCATTTCAGTACTCTGCTCAACAGCAGACGTCCTGCAATTTCCCTAACCACCCCAAACCTCACTAGTTTAAAAAAAAGAACTCCCCCCTCTCCCATCTTCTTTAATCCCTCCTTCTGTCTGGACTCTGTGTGGAATGTCATGGTAAAGCCACTAGAACCAAATCTTGAAGGTCTGTGAGATAAACAGCAGTCTTTTGTTTACCAAGCTAGCAGCCAGCTGACCAGTTACTTCAAGGGTCATCAGAGCCCAAGCTACAGAACGTAAAGAGTAAAATGATGTCTCTTTTCATCAAGACACTTAATTTCATATTAAATCCTCAAGTACCATTGCCTTATATTGCTGATGTGTCTTTAGGTGTTGACTGTACGGTGTGAATTAGATGGTTTCATTAATAACAAACATGTAGCATTTTGATCATTAAATGCTTTGGGTCATAGATCACACTTCTGATTACTCCTTTTGTGAAACTTTCATAGGTTGTAGACTATCACAGCTGACCATGCCTTAGAATCACAAATTAGTGTCTCTCAAGTCATGGAGACTCTTTTGTCAAAGAAACTTATTGACTTCAATGAAGAGGGGCTGGAAAATACAGCTCTTCAGCTCTGTACTCACCCCAGGATCTAAGTGTTATGGAAACAGCCATGAATTCTTGTAAGGCATCTTGGTGTTAATTCTCAACACTGGTACTTACAATTTAGCTGTGTATCTTTGACACGTCAGACATCCTTTTGACTCAATGACCTTGTCTGTGGAATGGAAAGATAACTTTAGTTCCTAAAGTGTTTGCAAGGAAATTAATTAAATAAAAGGTACCCTGTAAAGTCTCAAAGCACCTGCTTAGCATTCATGAAGCACTGGGCTAGGTCCCCAGCATGACAGAAAAACATACATTTCCCTAATGTTATAGCCCCTACTGTGTGAAAGTACAAGGTCAACACATGTACATTAGTTTATCTTTAGGATGCTCACTCCCAGTGCAGCTATGCGACATTTGTAAGAAAATTTTGAAAATATCTATTTAAAAATTAGTAGAAGGAAGAGTAAGACTGACTCCTTAAAAGTAAGTACTATAAAAGATCTATTTTATGCAAATCAAAACAACCCTGAGATTTCACCTCACACCAGTGAGAATGGCTATGATCAAAAACTCAGGGGACAACAGATGCTGGCGAGGATGTGGAGAAAGAGGAACACTCCTCCATTGTTGGTGGGATTGCAAACTGGTACAACCATTCTGGAAATCAGTCTGGAGGATCCTCAGAAAATTGGACATTGAACTGCCTGAGGATCCAGCTATACCTCTCTTGGGCATATACCCAAAAGATGCCCCAACATATAAAAAAGACACGTGCTCCACTATGTTCATTGCAGCCTTATTTATAATAGCCAGAAGCTGGAAAGAACCCAGATGCCCTTCAACAGAGGAATGGATACAGAAAATGTGGTACATCTACACAATGGAATATTACTCAGCTATCAAAAACAACGACTTTATGAAATTCGTAGGCAAATGGTTGGAACTGGAAAATATCATCCTGAGTGAGCTAACCCAATCACAGAAAGACATACATGGTATGCACTCATTGATAAGTGGCTATTAGCCCAAATGCTTGAATTACCCTAGATACCTAGAACAAATGAAACTCAAGACGGATGATCAAAATGTGAATGCTTCACTCCTTCTTTAAAAGGGGAACAAGAATACCCTTGGCAGGGAAGAGAGAGGCAAAGATTAAAACAGAGACTGAAGGAACACCCATTCAGAGCCTGCCCCACATGTGGCCCATACATATACAGCCACCCAATTAGACAAGATGGATGAAGCAAAGAAGTGCAGACCGACAGGAGCCGGATGTAGATTGCTCCTGAGAGACACAGCCAGAATACAGCAAATACAGAGGCGAATGCCAGCAGCAAACCACTGAACTGAGAATAGGACCCCCGTTGAAGGAATCAGAGAAAGAACTGGAAGATCTTGAAGGGGCTCGAGACCCCATATGTACAACAATGCTAAGCAACCAGAGCTTCCAGGGACTAAGCCACTACCTAAAGACTATACATGGACTGACCCTGGACTCTGACCTCATAGGTAGCAATGAATATCCTAGTAAGAGCACCAGTGGAAGGAGAAGCCCTGGGTCCTGCTAAGACTGAACCCCAGTGAACTAGACTGTTGGGGGGAGGGCGGCAATGGGGGGAGGTTTGGGAGGGGAACACCCATAAGGAAGGGGAGGGGGGAGGGGGATGTTTGCCCGGATACCAGGAAAGGGAATAACACTCGAAATGTATATAAGAAATACTCAAGTTAATAAAAAAAAAATGGGAACTTAAAGAGAAAAAAAAAGATCTATTTTAAATATAAGAAAAAAAGACGGTCACAGTAATGGATTTTAAATCATGGTAAATTCTAAGAACAGCAATAGTTGCTAGCCTTTGCAATTGAGTAAAGACTTGGAATAAAATGATTCAGGTGTATGTGTGAGGAATGTAGTTAAAGTACAGAAGTGCCAGGCAGTGGTGGTGTACACACACACACACACAGACACACACACACACACACACACACACACACACACACACACACACACATTGCATTATTTTCCCTCCCTTTATTTCTCCTACCACATACTCTTCATCTTCAAGTTCTCCTCACTTTCTCCTCTCTCTCTCTCTCTCTCTCTCTCTCTCTCTCTCTCTCTCTCTCTCTCTCTCAAAAAAAAAAAAAAAAGTAGAACACAAACAAAAGACAGAAAATCAAAACATACTCCACAGTGGCCAGGCTTTTAAGAAGCAAGAGCTAGATGCTATATCATGGATTTCAACACATAAATTCCAGGAGTGGTTTCTCTTTCCTTGGCACGTTTTCCCCTGCACTACACCCATTCAATCCCATTGCATGGATGATTGGCCATGCACACGCCCCATCCCACTCTGGATTTATTCAGCTACATTCTTGAGTGGGGGCCTCGGGATTTTGCAAAAGAGGCTAGTGACTTAAATTAGTGGAGGTCTGGGCAGAGAATACCACACAGGCTTGGCTCTGCTGCTGAGTCCAGACAGCTCCATTCAGCTTGTCTTGCTTTACCCATGAGCACTTGGTTTCAGCTTGGCCACTGCTCCTCTCCACCCACATCTCCCAGAGCTCAGCTTGAGGGCAATGAAGCACTCCTCTGTGCTGCTTACTTCCCTCTATCTCCCAAGTTCCTAAACTAAGGACACCTTATTTTGTCAGGCAGTGGGTGGCAGTACATGACATTAATCCCAGAACTTAGGAAGTAGAGGCAGAAGGATCTCTTGAGTTCAGGTCCACTTGGTCTGCAGAGCAAGACAGCCAGGGGTACGCAGAGAAACTCTGTCTTGAAAAATAAAAAGTAATGGCCCGTAGGCTCTTTTCCCTAGGATACCTCTCCTTGCCTATTAGTAATGCTAAGTTCACTGCTTTCCCTCCCTTACACCGATCTTACAGGGATCTCCATCACTTTAAGAAAATGGAGAAAATGTCACTTAGTAGGTATGAAACAATGATCACACTCAAAGTCTAAGGTTAGGCTTCATTCTATATCATCATCACTGTCCTTGCCCCAACCGTCCGAGGTCCTGCTGCAATGGACAGTTCATATGGCTCAGCAGTGTTGTTCTTTGGGGGATTGTATCTGCACAATCCATAACCCTGGGTAGGCAGCATCTAACCCTGAGAACAGCTTTGGAAAGAAGTGCTGTCACCTAGCCACAAAGAACTTACCAGAATGTAAGGGGGGCCAGGTTTGATATGATAGATGCCTTCTTTGAGGATCTTTGACCACGATGGCAGTTCAAGTGGAGCTTTCTTGTCTCCATGTGGACTCATTCATTATCCCTACCCTATTTCATCCCTCTCCACTTGTTTTCTCTCTGCCATCCTCCTTCCTTCCCTTCCTTCCTTTCTCTCTTCTCTTTCTTTAGAGTCCTAGCTACAGCAATCCTCCCACTTTTTAAATTACACTTGCTTGTTTATTTATTCTGTGTATAAGCACAGGTGCATGCCACAGAACTCCTGTGGGGACAGACGAGACAGAGAAGTGTAACGCGTAGTTCAGTACCTTGTGCACTCACAACCCGCTGTGAAAGACAACTATGTGCAAAAAGAAACC
The DNA here is from genome assembly GCF_021556685.1 of Rattus norvegicus. NCBI lineage: Eukaryota > Metazoa > Chordata > Mammalia > Rodentia > Muridae > Rattus > Rattus norvegicus. The sequence continues at coordinate 80,555,997 of NC_141539.1, read as the reverse complement.
AGACATAAAGTGGGTGAGACTGGCTGTTGTGGTTAAGACAGTGTCTGGGAATTAAGAAGGAAAGTTTCTGATGAAAATATCCCAAAGTTTCTTGCACATGGTGGTGTAGTGAGGGCATCAGAGGCAAGGTGAGAGTGGTGGCTGGCTGGATGCTAGCACAAAGCAGATTATGAAGTCTGAAGAATAGACTGGCCATGGATTCAGAGACCAATTGATAAGGGGTATTCTTTTGGCCACACTGCAATAACATTAATACTCAGAAGCGTAGTGACTGACCCTTCCCCCCCACACCCCATTTTGCCCATTAAGAGCACCAAAATTACTGGTTTGCAGCATAGGTCTTAATATCTTATTTACTTATTTATTTATTTATTATTTACTTTATTTATTTTATTTATTTATTATTTACTTATTTATTGTGTGTGTGTGTGTGTGTGTGTGTGTGTGTGTGTGCCTGCCATAGGCAATTGTGTAAAGGTCAAAGAATAGTACTCAAGGGTCAGTTCTACCTATCACCTTGTAATATCCAGGTTTCAAACTCAAGTTGCCAGGGTTGCGTCTGCACAAGAGCATGTACCTGCTGAGCCATTGCACCAGCTCCACATAAAAACCATTTCCAGTCTTCTTCCTAAAGAGGAAGGAAAAAAAAACTGATCTGGGAAACTAAGATGGGTCTGAGTTGGGACCCAGACTTCACAGCTGTATTTAGGAGCTACCGTGGGTCTTATCATCATGCTGGGGACATGGGTTTCACAGTATTTGTGCCAGCAAGCACAATGCTGGCATGGGGGTCTGCATGGTCTTAGACTCCAACAGTGTCTCTAGCACAGAGCACTTCACTAGGTGTGGTAGACTAACCTCCAACCCCCACTGCCCATCCTCTCCCCACCCCCTGCAGTCCTTGACAAATAGATCAAGAGATAGGAGGGACTGGATGTTTGATGGGGTCCACTGACCCTCCCAACCAGCTGTGCATACAGATTATCATTTTTGCCAT